>NW_013547127.1:5000-15394 GCF_000499425.1 Eimeria acervulina
TTCACAACTCCCTCAGCCCCTCCTGAGAGCAGCAGCGGTGCTGCTGTTGCTGCTGCTGCTGCTGCAGTATCTGCAGCTAAGGAAGTTATTATCTCAAGTGTAGGCATTTGCAAGAGCAGCAAACCTCGTTGCTTCCGCTGCTGCTGCTGCTGCTGCTCCTGCTGCTGCTGCTGCTGGAGGCGCTTCTGTAGCTGCAAGGCACTCTTCCTAATGTGCTGCAGCACTTCCGGCAAATCCTGCTGCTGCTGCTGCTGCTGCAGCACGGGTAGCCCTGCAGTGTGGGGCAACGGCTTCAAGGACCAGACATTAATGAGAGAGTCAGCAGCAGCAGAAGCGAGACAGTCTCCAAACTGCGTTGCTGCTGCTGCTGCTGCTGCTGCTGCACTCTTCCGTGAGCCAGGCTCTGTCTTGTGCTGCTGCTGCTGCTGCGCTGCAGCAGCAGCAGCAGCAGGAACGAAGCAAAGGGCGGTGATGCTGCTTACATGGTCTGTGAGAGTTAGGAAGGGGACATGCTCTGGTGCTGCTGCTGCTCTTGCTCCTGCTGCTGCTGCTGCTGTTGCTGCTGCTGCTACAAAGGAGAGGTTATAGACCCGCAGCAAACCGTCAGCAGTACCGACAGCCAACAGCGCGCGAGACGGGTGAAACCTGAACAGCAACACAGCAGCAGCAGCAGCAGCAATAGCAGCAGCAGCAACAATACCAGCAGCAGCAACAGCAATAGCAGCAGCAGCAGCAGAAATAGCAGCAGCAGCTGGAGCAGAAATTGCAGCAGCAGCAGGAACAGCAATAGCAGCAGGCGTACTTGAGGGCAGTAACCGCAGCAGCATGCTTCAGGGAGCAGCACGGAGTTGCTGCTGTTTGCTGCAGCAGCAGCACCTCGACTTCGCCTCCCACACAGCCAACAGCAGCAAGTCGTATTGTTTCTGTTGCTGCTGCTGCTTCTGTTGCTGCTCCTGCTGCTGCTGCTGCTGCTGCTGCTTCTGCTGCTGCTGCTGAGCGAAAGATCGGGAGAGGCTCGGAAATGCATGCAATACGAGCGACGCTTGAAGTCCCCTGAAGATACACCTCAAACCCTAAACCCTAAACCCTAAACCCTAGATTGCAAACCCTAAACCCCAAAGGATAAGGCGTATGAGCAGCTGCAGCAGCAACAGCAAATGCAGCAGCAGCAGCAACAAATCCCCTACCTTCCACTTCTGCAGTTGCTGCAACTGCGCCCACGGCTGGAGGGGGCTCTCGCTGCTGCTGCTGCTGCTGCTGCTGCTGAGCCTCTGTGATGCAATGAACAAGGCAGGGTCCTGCTGCTGCTGCTGCTGCTGCTGCTGCTGTTCGTGCTGCAGTTCTGGCTTCAGGGTCAGCAGCATCAGCCGCATGAGGCCAGACGCCCCACAGGAGAGAACAAGCCCTACGCTGCAGGAGCTGCTGCTGCTGCTGCTGCTGCTGCTGCTCTCTTGCGTCAATGTGCAGGCAGCAAACGCAGAAACAGCATCTTCTACAGCAGCATCACTCAGCTGCAAAGGCCCCCAAAACTGAGTCTCCAGGTAGGAGGGAAGGGGGCCTTCTGCTGCATCTGCTGCTGCTGCTGCTGCTGCCCCCGGTGATGTCCCTGCCGCTGTTGCTGCTGCTGCTGCTGCTGCTGCTGCTGCAGCATCTGCTGCTGCTGCTGCACGGGCGGAGGCTGGAAGCAACGCGCAGCAAAGCGAATCGCTATAGAGCGACAACAGCACATCCAGCTGCTGCCCTGCTGCTGCTGTTGCTGCTGCTGCTGCTGCTGATCCCTCTGCTGCTGCTGCTGCTGCTGCTACAGGACGGGTCAGCCGCAGCACCGTTACGCCAGCCGCTTGGCTGCAAAATGATTGCAGCAGCTGGCGGGGCTGCCACGTCTCTGACAACTCCGCCATATCCCTAAACCCTAAACCCTAAACCCTAAACCCTAAACCCTAAACCCTAAGGGGGGCGCCAACCTTCCAGGAGATTAGGTTGGTCTAGCTGAGTGTATTGACAAGATAAACAAAGAAGAAAAAGAAAGAAAAGGCGAAGAAGGCATCGAGCCGTGCACGAAGAAGAAGGTATTGAAACCGTAAGCCCTAAACCCTAAACCCTAAACCCTAAACCCTAGACAGCCGGCCCGCTCCCGCGGGTTTAGTAAGCGCCTTCGTGCATACCAACACGAGGAATTCATAAATAAAAATAATTATTTTAATTATAATTTGCAAATCAAGCAGAAAAACAGCAGCCCCACATCTATATTAGCAGCGGCTTCTGTATACATGCAGCAGACTTTCTATGACTGGACGGCGGCTTCTTTACGGGGCTGACTCAGGTGCGCCGAGGGAATTAAGGTGTAAAAAGAGGTGAATTTCATGAAATAAATTCAAAATAAACCTTAAATTCAGAAAAAAATTATTTATTTAATTAGAATATACCCATGGTGTATTATGAGCTGCACATACACCGCAGAGAGAGGCGGTGTCAAGGTAGTTGGTTTGCAGCTACAAGCTGTTGTAGATCTGTCTATATTTGAGTGAAATCTCTATTTAAAAGAGGAGAATTAAATTAAAAATTAATTCTTTTAATTCTTTTCATCAATTTATTTACTTTTATCGTTCTTTATTCTGCTGCTCTCTCTTAGTGTGTATAGATAGACACCACGCAGCCGCGAGAGTAAAGTGAAGAAATATTTATACTGCTGCTGGGCGGCGCTGAACTCATTATTAATAATATTAGGAAATTAATTTGAATTATTAATTTATTACTTTAAATATTCTAAAATGCGAAAAAAATATTAAAGTAGACATCAAATCTGCGCTGCTGCTGGTGTGTACGTACACCTCAAACTGCTGAAGTGCGTATACACCTGAAATACAGTTGTTTATCCCTTCAAGATATCAACACGAATTTGTTGTGGAATGCTCTGGGGGCAAAGGCCAACAGAAGAAGCCCAAATCGACTACAGTAAAGCAGTTGTTGGGGTGTATATACACCGCAAATAAAAGCTGATCATACACCCGACGCTCTCAACAAATAGCAGCTGACCATACACCCGAAGCCCTCATGAAGACCTCTACCCCCCAGCAGCCTCCCCGCCAGTCCTTCTGGCGGTGGTGCAAGCGGAAGGAAATGAAACCTCCAGGTAAAGATCGCCCCTAGCGCTTCATTAGCTAGCTAGCTAGCTAGCTAGATCGAATAGCTAGCTAGCTAGCTAGCTAGCAACGCTAGCTAGGTAGCTAGGTAGCTAGCTAGGTAGCTAGCTAGGTAGCTAAATAACTACTACGTAGTTCGGTAGCAGGCTAACTACTGATTCCTCTGGGTAGCTAGCTAGCTAGCTAGCTAGATAGATAGATAGGTAAAAAGCTGCACGTCTACCCAGCTAGCCTAGGCGTCACAGGCAGTTGAGTTGGGGTGTACGTGCAGCTCAGCTGCAGCAAACAGCCAGTGTGCAGAGAGCTGCGCATACACCGCACCATCGCCAGCAATTGCAACTGAAGTGCATCACTGAACAAAACAAACAAAAACAAACAAAACAAACAAAACAGCAAAACAAATACAAGAAGATTAGAACAGCCAGCTAGCTATCAGGGCTGGGGGTTTTCTCTAGCTAGCTGCTGCTGCTCTGTTTAGTTGAGGCAACTGCTGAAGGAAGTAACTGGCTAGCTATGCTGTTGCTTGTCAACTAGCTAGCTAGCAAGCAAGCTAGCTAGCTAGCTACCCACCTGGCTAGCTAGCTGGTTGTCTGCCGCTTGTTAGTTGGAGAAGTCGTACACCCGTGCAAGCTACTCAGCCAGCTAGCTAGCTAGCCAATCAGCTAGCTAGCTAGCCGGCCAGGTAGCAACTGATGTAGCAATCCGTGTATAGCTCAGCTAGCCAGCTAGCTAGCTATACCTAGCTAGTCAGCTAGCTATATAGTTTTGTTTTAACTTCGTTTTATTTCTTTCATTTGTTTGTTTGCGTTTACTCGTTGGTGCGGCTCGTCTCTACTTGTTTATTTGTTTTTCTATTTGTGCATTATGTTATGCATGCATCTACGTATACATCAATATCATAGTAAATTAATGTATATATAAATATATATACATATATATATATATTTATATATTTATATATATGTATATATATTCATATACAATACTATAAAGAAAAATTTAGTTTAGCCGTTTATTTGTATTATATATATATATAAATATAAATATATATGTATATATTATATATTCTTTCTTATATTCTTAATACATATAAATATATATAAACATACTATATACTATATATATATAAATGCTTTGCTAATGATAATTGTATTTGTATATCATGTAATATATATATATATATATATATAGAATATAATATATAATATATATGATATTTACATATATATATAAATTGTGTGTGTGTGTATTTGTATAGACCCTAACGACCCGGTAGCTCAGCAAGAATTGCTTCGAAAATCGCATATAAAATGCATGCAAGCGTCTTGGATTAGTTGGGGTGTATTGACAGCTGGTTTATTAGTAGAAGTTGGCTGGTGTTTATATACAATATTTGTTCAGCAGTGGGTTGAAGAGTCGCGCATGCATTTAAATAAAGAATTATCATCGTATATGATATTTGAAGATACACTTTTTTCTGTCTTCTCTTCACGCTCTCCTTCATATTGTTATAAAGATTTAATCGATCATAAACAATCTATACCTATTATCCCTCAACAAGACAAAGAAATCATTAGAGAAGCAGTTAAAACATTTGCTTCTTCTATGTGCATATACACCCGAGATATATATTTCTTTGAAGAAGCATCTGGAGAGCTAATTAAGGACAGTTTACCTGCATTTGTTGATGCTGTGTATGCATGCGGTAAAGACTTTTCTGTGTTATTAAGTAGAATTCACAAGCCACTTGTTAAAGACTTATTTACTTATATTCAAAGAAAAATATCCTTCGTAGATCTGGCCTTTCAGCTCGTCGAAAACAAACAAATTACTGCGAATCTCTGGTGCGCTGCTACACTACAAGATCAACAAGTTGCTGACTTTCACGAAGCCAGCGTACTGCTCAGAACACTCACAGATAAACTACAAGGTAAACCCTAAACCCTAAACCCTAAACCCTAAACCCTAAACCCTAGTTCCTCAAAATTGTAGCGTCTTGCTCAGGACACGCACAGATAAACTACAAGGTAAACCCTAAACCCTAAACCCTAAACCCTAAACCCTAAACCCTAATTCTTGAAAATTCTAGCGTGTTGCTGCACAGCCTCTATAAATATTATTATTAATATTCATATTTCTTAATATTAATATTAATATTTCTTATTATTAATATTAATATTTCCTAGTATTACTATTAATATTTATTAATACTAATATTAACATTAACAAGAAAATAAATATAAACGTTATTATTATAATATATATATATACATATATAATATTATGAATTCTCTCATAATATCAATTCCTATGTTTATTTAAACTATAATATTTAAATATATTTATTAATATTGAAATTAAATATATTTATTAATATTTGATTTAAATATATTTATTTCTATTTAATAGATAAAAATACAGTAAATATATATTATTCTTCAGGGTTTGAAGCAAGAACAGCACTTAATATATATTTATATTGCTACTGTAATTAGAGCATTTAAATATATTTAAAAGTATAATATATTAAATGAATAAATATATGATAAATATATATATATATTCTTCAGGGTTTGAAGCAAGAAATACAACAGCGCTGCTGCCTTCAGTCTTTATTTTTATTTTATTTATTTTATCTCTTCCGCTCTGGAAACGTAAAGATATATTCGCAAAGATATTTCATCAGAGGTTTGATCATCTCTGGAACAGCTTACAGAAGATCGATCAGGTATTATCTTTATTATCTTTATTATCTTTATTATCTTTATTATCTGTTATCTTTATTTAAATATATCTATCTAATTATATTTCATTATGTTTAATTATCGGTATTTATTTATGCATTCATTTATGTACTTATTATATTATATTATATTATATTATATTATATTATGTTATGTTATATTATATTATATTATATTATATTATATTATATTATATTATATTATAATTATTTAGTTTATTATCCTATACGATATTAGTATTATATAATATTGCATCAACAATTGTACTAGAAATAGTTGCGTAATATTAAATCATAACTGTTAATAATAATGATAAAATAAAATAAAATATATTATTATTTATTTTATTTGTTTTATTTTATATTGTTTTTGCTGCGCTTTAATTAGTGCACGAAACGAGAACGCAACAGCAGCAGCAGCAGCAGCAGCAGCAGCAGCAGCAGCAATAGTGTGTTGCTGTTTCGCTGGATCTCTTTGCTGCGTTTGTTTGTCTCATGCAAAATAATAATAGAAGCATATAAAAAGATATTTAATTAAATATTTAGTTTAATTTTATATATAAATTATTCTTCTTAATAAACAAACCCTCAGCAGCAACTCGCTGCTGCTGTGCTGCACAGGGCTATTGGGGGGCCCCCTGCTGCTGCGTTTGAGGGGCCCCCTTCATTTTGTTTTATATTTTCTTTGTTTTATTTATATCTTTTAATTAAATATATCTTTAAGAGTTGATAAAACACTTAACTTTTTCTTCGGGTGTCAATACCTCTGCCCCCTCCAATCACAGCCTCCTCATAGATAGAGGAGCACAAAACCCTCAAACCCTAAACCCTAAACCCTAAACCCTAAACCATATGTCTCGTAGACGGGGGCCCCCAGATACCTCGGGGCCTCGAAGTAAGGCGTGGGTTGGGGGGGCCCCTAGCCTTCTATCTCAAGCCCTAGCAGCAGCATGTACAGCAGATAAGCCAAAGCAAGATAAGATATTTGTATCATCATCATCATCTGCTTCATCTTATCGTAGAGTATTATTTAATAATTATAATAATAATTATAATAAGAGAAGGCCCTCTAGGTCTCGCTCGCGGTCCCCTAATATATATTCTTCTTCATCAACTCTATGGAGACATATACATGCAACAGAAAAACAAAGAGAAGAGTCGGATTATTATCATAAGAGAACCTTTTCAAGGGGCCCCCATGAGGGGGGCCCCCATGAGGGGGGCCCCCATGAGTGGGGCCCCCATGAAGGGGGCCCCCATGAGGGGGGCCCCCATGAAGGGGGCCCCCATGAAGGGGGCCCCCATGAAGGGGGCCCCCATAGGAGGGGGGCCCCCCGATATGGAGAAGCAGCACATAGACATGTGAAGATGTGGATAACAGAAGCTTCAAGTGCTGCTGCTTCAAGGGGCCCCAGGAGCTTCTTAGGGGGCCCCTATGATACCCTACCTGGGTCCCCTTATAGACAAGGTAAAGGGGGTTTAAGAAGACAAGATAAAGACGATAAAGATGATAAAGATGATGAACACTTGTGGTTAAACGATTTATATACAGATGATATTAAAAATGTCTCTTCAGCTGTATTTATCAGAGGCCTACCCCCTGATATCACTCAACAAGAAATACTCGCAAACTTCTCTAGATGCGGCAATATTGTTGGCGTCAAAGTAAACCCTAAACCCTAAACCCTAAACCCTAAACCCTAAGCATGAAGCAGTATTGTTCACGTCAAAGTTAACCCTAAACCCTACACCCTAAAGACGAAGCAGTATTGTTGGAGCCAAAGTAAACCCTAAACCCTAAATATGAAGCAGTATTGTTCATGTCATAGTAAACCCTAAACCCTAGAGATGAAGCAGTATTGTTGGTGTTAAGGTAAACCCTAAACCCTAAACCAAACCCTAAACCCTAAACCGTTATAGGGTTTATACGTAGGTCTATTATTGTGCAAGGTCTGGGACTCGCCAGCTAGGGTTTAGGGTTTAGGGTTTAGGGTTTAGGGTTTGGGGTGTATGTGCAGATGGATGCACGAGGGCGTGTGGTTACAGCTGAAGTATCTTATAGAGAGAAAGCTGCTGCAGCATTTGCTGCAAAGACATTTAATGGGGTGTATATACAGCCGAAGAAGATCAGAGATAATAAAGAGGGTTTAGACGAGGTGCCTATACACCTCAAACATCAACAAACTCCAACCCGTCTGAAGGTTTCTGTCGTAGACAAAACCCAGCAGCCAAGCGGAGTGCAGCAAATTGAAGAGAGTGATATACCCTGTACGTACACCCCAAATATACCCTAAACCCTAAACCCTAAACCCTAAGGGCTAAACCCTAGAGAGTCATCGGTGCACAAGAAAATGCCCTTTTATAAACCCTAAGTTTTCATAAACCCTCACTAACCCTAAACCCTAAACCCTCATCATTTATAAACCCTAATATAAACCCTATGTACTAAACCCTTCTCCGCTATACACCCGAAGCTCCCCCAAACCCTAAACCCTAAAACGCTAAACCCTAAGTATATGTAAACCTTAGTTATCCCGAAGCCCTAAACCCTAATCATTAATGCTAAACCCTAACAAACCCTAAACCCTAAGCCTTACTCACATGCAGCCCCTAATTTATAAACCCTAATTTATAAACCCTAATTTGTAAACCCTAATTTGTAAACCCTAATTATAAACCCTAGCTGAACGCCAATAGTAAATCCTGTTAGACGCAGATAAACCCTAAACCCTCACAACAATGCCTCTAACATCCTAATAAACCCTAAACCCTAAACCCTAAAAGGCCCAAGTAAACCCTAGCGAAGGTTCTTGTACTCCGCCTCCGGCAATCGTAGCACTCGAGGGTTTAGGGTTTAGGGTTTAGGGTTTGCATCTAAACAAATATCACCACACACACGCACGACTGTTCCTTCTCTTCTTCCTCCTGCTTCTCTCTGCTGCTTCTGCTGCTGCTGCTTCTGCTGCTGCTGCTTCTGCTGCTGCTGCCTTTGCTGCTGCTGCATTTGCTGCTGCTGCTGTTAATATCGCTTATTCACAACACCTTTTTATTTTATGTTTTTCTTCAGTGGATATGCCTTCAAGATTAGTACTTCTAAGAAACAGAACAATCATCAAAACAAACCTCAGGGGGCCCCCAGGGGGCCCCCGGGGGCCCCCAGGAAGAAGCAGAGGCAGCGGCATGGTGTGTGATGCAGAGCCAGTGTCTATCTTTGATCGACTCTCTTGAAAACCCTAAACCCTAAACCCTAAACCCTAAACCCTAATGCGAGGGTTTATTTATAAAACCCTAAATCCTGATGTGTGCGAGGGTTTATCTTAAAATGTATATCTTAAATCCTAATTTAATAAATGCAAGGGGTTGTTATTATTCAACTGTAAACCCTAAACCCTAAATTTATCTTAAAACCCTAAACCCTTATTCTTAATGCGAGGGTATAAGCTAAGCCCTAATAATAAACCATCACGAGTGGGCTTACGCTAAACCCTAGTAAACCCTAAACCCTAATTCGAGGGTTTATCTTAAACCCTAAACCTTTACGCGAGGGTTTATCGTAAGCCCTAAACCTATAGGGTTTAGGGTTTATCGTAAACTTTAAACCCTAATGAGAGGGTTTTCTTTAAACTTAAACCCTCACGTGAGGGTTTTTACATTAATAAACCCTAATAAACCCTCACGTGAAGGAGTCCCTTTATAAACCCTAGTAAACCCTCAGGCGAGGGTTTAGGGTTTGGGGTTTAGAGAGGGCACGCTGACGGGCGCGCGTATTGCAACACTCCCCACCTGCAGCAGCAGCAGCAACAGCAGCAGCAGCAGCAGGAACAGCAGCAGCAGCAGCAGCAGCAAAAGCAGCACATTGCTTTATCTGTGGTGGTACCGAGACACAACATAACGTATAATATAGGCAGCACGCTCCCTTTTATTAATTTGCTGCTGCTACATTTACTGCTGCTGCATTTGCTGCTGCTGCTGCTGCTGCTGCTGCTGCTTACTTCCCGCCGGTCATCCACTTTGGGTCTTTTGCTGTTGCTGCTGCTTGCTTTTCTTTTGTTATGCCGCACCTGCAACAGAGAGAAGTTACACTCAAACAATGAACAGTCTCCTTAGCAGCACCAAACAATCATCTGCTGCAGCAGCACCAGGAGCATCAGGAGCTGCTGTTGCTGCTGCTGCATAGAGAGCAGCAACTGCAGCAGCAAAAGGACAGGAGGAAAACAGCTGAAACAGCAACAGCAGCAAGACTAGCAGCAGCAAAAGCAGCAGAAAAGCGCAGCAACAACAGCAGAAGGGCCCGCAGCAGAACAGCAGCAATAGCAGCAGCAGCAGCAGCAGCAGCAGCAGGTACCCGAGTTCTGATTTGAGAAGGCGCAGCGCAAGCACCGGAGTGATGCAGCGATTTACTACTGCAGCAAAAGGGGTGTCAAAAGGCCAAAGCCTGTCGCCTGCAGCAGCAGCAGCAGCAGCAGCAACAGCAGCAGCAGCAGCAGCAGCAGCAACAGCAGCAGCAG
>NW_013547126.1:0-12440 GCF_000499425.1 Eimeria acervulina
TGCACAGAAGACATGCCTATGTGCATGCATATCTTCTGAAGCACTTTGAGTATTAATGTAGATGCACATACACGCGGGCCTACCATTTGATTCATTAGTTCTGTCTCTCTTTCTCTGGCTGCAGCAGATATATCATTAATAATAAGGGAGGTGTTAGTGAGGTATAAAAGTATATTTATTGCATTTCAAACAACAGAGACATACCGATATTCATTTCGCTCTCAGTCGCATCCGGCCGACATCCACGAAGAATAGGCTCGAGAAAAACCTTTTTAAAAGTTTTTTCATTAGGTAGTACCCCAGGGCAGACAAAGTGGCAGCAGCTGTAGAGTTCTTCCTGTGTTTGTAGAGGTGTATATACAAACGAGTGTACAGACGAAGACAATTTTCTTTAGTGCTGCGCTTCATTTCTCTTATACGTAAATGAAGGTTCGTTCTCCTCACCAAGTTATTCTGCAGGGGAGTGCCTGAAGGACAGAAGATATTCATTATTGAAAGCAATTTGTGTTAATGGTTTTAAAAAGAGAGCTTCTCTTTATTTATTAGAGAGAGACAACCAACCTGAAAGCAGCAGCTTTCGTTTGCTGTTAATTGATTGCAAACGAACAGAAGTCTGAGAACGAAGAGAACGAAGGCGGTGGCCTTCATCGCACACTAACAGATCAACACTACAAGGTACTGCAACGCGCCTGAAGCCCTCAACCCATTAACAACAAACAAACAAAAATGTAGACGCAAATATATATGTGCATGCAGTGAGCAAGGTAGCGGTAAGACTGTACATACATGGATATGCATCCATCCATGCATGCATACATGCATGCAAACGGCACAAACACACATGCATGCATCATTTGAACGAGAAGAGCACACATGCACGCATAATTATGCATGCATATGCATGCATATGGAAGTAAGTAAGTAAGCAAATGGAGCAGAAACACAGAGAAGGGGGAGGCGCACAGCGGCATCTCTCACCGAATATCTTCATACGAAGAGATTAGAACTTGATTTCTTTTTGAACAAACAAACGCCTGCACGGAGTCCGACACCTGTCGGGTGTCTCCGCAGGAGACGAGAGGAACGATACGATTCCCAAGCCATTTCTTGAATTCTGCATCTTCATTTATTATTCTGTTCCTTCACTTTGTTTATTATTTATCATTTACTTTTTATTGCATCTTTTCCTTTCTATATCGTTAATTTAAATGCATTTGATATTACTTGCAGCAACAACTCCACATGCACCAAACAAACAAAGCAATAAAAACGAAAATGCATGCACGAGACTTGCCTTTCTTCCAGGATCCCTTCAAGCTTGTCGGGCAGACGATGAGGGCTTTAAAAGCTGCTGAGTTCTGCTGCTGCGATGCATGCAGCCCCAACAACGAACAAAGAAGAGCCAGGGCTTGAAGAGTCTTCCCCAGGCCCATCGAGTCCGCTAATATGCAGCCGCCTCCCTCAGACACTCGGCTGTACATCCACTCTAAACCCTCCCGCTGATGCGGCCTGAGGTGTACGCTCAGGTAGTCGCCTAGCAGAGGTAAAGGCCTTCCTCCTGCTGTTGCTGCTGCAGATGCTCCATCAGGAGCAGCAGCAGCAGCTGCAGCAGGAGTTAGTGATGCCCCTTTGTCTTCCTGTAGAGCCTCTTCAAGGAACAAATCCTTTTCTCGTGTACCGTCGCTATCTTCAGCCTCTTTGGCGCATGCAGCGGCCTTGCGAGGAGCAGGCTGCTGCCGGCGCAGTGCAGCAGGAGGCTGCAGCAGCAGCTGAACGGGAGCAGCAGCAACAAGATCAACGCTTGCGTTGTTTGTGAAGCAGCGGCCGCTGATGAAGTCCGCCTGGGGTATCGCCTGGCCGATCTCTCCTTCGAACCCCCCAATAGCTGCAGAAGAACGGCAAGAGAAATGATAAAGCAATAAAAAGCATAAGTTCAATTTACACAATACCCACTGAAAGTGTCGCTATCCTTGTATGGAGGCTTCCCTGCAACACGCAAATGCGCCTTTGTCACCGTTGCTCCCTAGGAAGAAAGTGTTCGTTTAAGAGCAATTATTAGGTGTTGAACTGCGCTTGTTCGCTTATGCTGTTCCTTCATTTTTCAAACGTAACGCATTATGCATATATATGTGAAACATGTAATAAATATATATATATATATATGCTTATATATGCATAAACCCACCCATTCGCTTAAAATGACGGAGTGGTAGGCCTTGGGTAGCAAAATACCGTCGCTGTGCATTACGCGAAATGCAAATATCGCTGGCCCGTGTGGAGAAGCCCTTTTAGTGTTTCTTACAAGTACGTTTTGTGCTTCTTGAGCGATCGTTTGCAGTACATCACCTTGTACGCAGAGAAAGCTGCCTGAGGCTGCTGAGAAGGCGTTGGCAGCAGCGGCGCACAGCAGGGTCTTTTCTGTGGAGCTGGGCACTGCTGTTGGTGCAGCAGCTGTGGCGGATTGAAGACTAATGAAGTTTCGAGTGGCCGTTTGAGAGGCTGTTCAGCAGCTTCCTCTGTGCAGGAAGCAGATTCTGAACATTCAGCTGGTGGAATTATTTTATTGCTCTCTTGAGGAGCTGTATCTGTCGGTATTCGTTTTAAACCCGAAGAAGTGCTGGGAACGGGGAAAGAAACTGCTGAGTCGCTCTTTTCAGCCTCCCGTTTCAACCAGGGAGGCCGAAATCGCGCTGGGGGCCGAGTTGAGGTTTCCATGGAAGAAGACGCGAAATGAAGGAGAGCTGCGAGCTTTGCTCACCAACAATTTCAATTCAAATGCATCAAGTGGCGTTCAAGCGCAAAATAATGGGGTTGGACGAGAGAAAGTCATGGAGGAAAGCCGCGTGGGCGTTCGCCTCATCCGGTGTACAGGCACCTTTTCTGAAATGCGTCGCAGGTTTTGTCGTGGTTCATGTTGTTCACTAAATAAACTATTTACAGAAGTTCTGTATCTCATCGCTATTCCAAATGCCTATTTTATTAATATTCTGAAATTCCTCTTTCTATGTGGTGTCAGTACCCATAATTATTTGAATATGTAAGCGCAGAGAGGTCACACACTACCAACTCCCTTACCTCTCCTTCTTCTTTCATAAGACAATGGACTATTTTTTTCAAAGTTCAAAAAATTCCAATTCGCAGTTTATAAGCGTTCCAATACCCAACAACTGCCGTACCCGCACGAAGAAAGCAGCAGAATTGCCGCTCAGTATGCGCAGCAGTTGCAGCTTCACTGGATTTCTGTACAAACCTGCAGGTTCATTGTGCATGCGAGAGCTGCACTTGCAGCAAAATGATGAAGATCAGCAATGGAGAAAGACTCAACAGAGGATCTTCTGGGCTGAGCCTCTCTAAAGAGCTACTTTCTGCAGTCCAAACACTGTTGCAGCTAAGACTACAACTAAAAGGTTTATCTGTTCTGTACATTCAACTTTTCGATTTCTTTTTCATTGGCGGAACCCTGGAGGCACAGCAGCGCCTCCTGTTGGGGGTTTGTCTTTAAAGCATTCATTTATTTCTTCGGCTGCCTTCTTTCTCTTAGCTTTCATAGATTTTGTCTTCAGCCCTTCTATTTGTTTTTCTCTTGCTTTTCTCTCTGCTGCTGCCTGCTTTGCTCTTTCGGTCGCCTCTCCCGCTGTGCCTTTCTCAAAGGCTGCTGCTGCCTTCTGAACCTTTCCTCCCTTCCTTTTCTTCTGTCCTTTGGAGTTAATGCAACCCATGACTAAAAAAGTTCTTCTGTTAAGTTGCTTCAGCGAAGAAGAAGAAATCAATGCCTGCTGAGCGGAGGTGCTGCCGACAGAAACCTGCAAAGTGCAGAAGGGTGGTGGGCGTTTGTGGTGTCAGTGAATCGAGCAAGGGAAAACAAAACTTTATTTAATACAGAAAAAGCATCTTTATTTATATTTATATATTTTTATTCATTTTCATAGGCAACCAACGCTGAGAAGAAACGCCAGCCTCTCTGACGTCTGCTGGGCTCGCTGTCGCCGTCCTTCGGATCTGAAGACGAAGCAGTGGTGAATCCCCCTTTTTAAATATCTTCAGTGAGAAAAGAATGTCTTTCTAAAATATTAATATGATTTTAAACTTAGAAAACAGAAAAAAAGAAAGAAAATACTTGCAATTCCTTCCTTCATACACCCTCTCAGAAGGCATGCATGGCATAAGAATATCGATGAGCGCCTTTTAGACTAGCGAGACCACTGGGAACTGAAAGGGTTGCGAATAGAGAGAAGGATGATATAAATTCCTTTCTTTTCCTTTTATATTCTTATTTATTATTTCCTTTTCTTGCACTTCCCCTTCATCCTTCTCTCCTCGTCGTCCTCGCGTCTTCTCTGTCGATCGATATATCCTGTTCAACTTGCAGCTGTCGGCTTCCCTCCCCACTCTATCAACTCTGTTTTTCTTCTCTCTTTCTCCTTTATCTTCTTCTTTTTCATTATACGCAGTGCAACCATCACTTCGACCTAGAGAAAGCAGCACCCTTTCCCCTCTAACGAGCCTGTCGGTGTGTATGCATGTCCATCCAAGGCAGCAGCAGCGACAGCAGCAGCAGCAGCAGCAACAACAGCTCCCCAAGAACCAGCTCTAGGATTTGAATATGAGCGCTCAGAATTCCTCAGAGGAGAAAGCTGTGCAAACAGGGGAAGATACGAACGCCCCTGCGGCCTCTGCCTCTCCTCAACCTCCTGTAGACCCCTCAGAAATAATTTTAAAAGAATATGAACCCGTACCAGACGGGCCTACGAGCCTTACTGGAAATCCTGTCTTTGATTTCTTAAACCGCTTCCTTGATGAACTCTACTTCGGAAAGGAGGAAGTAGAGAGGCAGCGAGCAGAGGCCGAAGCAGCAAAAGCAGCAGCAAAAGCAGCAGCAGCAGCAGCAAGATCCGCAGCCAAGGAGCACCCATCATATCAGCAGCAGCCTTTTGCTGGGGCCCCTCCTCGTTGCGAGGGCAGTACGGATTACCGCGCGTTTCTGAGAGGCCTTTGCTTCTTCCCAGCAGCAGGGCAGCAGCAGACAGCAGCTCCTCCTCTTCCTGCAGCAACTCATGAAGAGCCTTTTGCTTCTTTCGATCCTTTCTCGCGTGAAATTCTCAATCAATTTGCTGCAGATGAAGCTGAGGTGTATCTACCTTATATGCACTTCCACAAGTTTCCCCCAACGGGGCCTGTTGCTGCTTCCTGCTGCACCGGCAGCAGCAGCAAGGATCAATGCTGCAGCAGCAGCAAGTGAAGCAGCTGCACGGTTGAGAAACCCCTGTACTCTATCCTCACTCATCAGCAGTAAACCCTCGCGCCTTCAACTGCTATATAACCTCAAACCCTAAACCCTAGACCCTAAAGCCTTGCTGCTACAGCAGCACCAGCAGCAGCAACAGCAGCAACAGCAGCAACAGCTGCAGCAGCAGCAACAGCAGCAACAGCAGCAGCGAGAGGCACCGGTTCCTAGGACCCGCAATAACCCCCCAAATGTTATTGTTGAGGGCTCAAGCATTTATCTGCAGTAGGAAAGTCAGCAGGCGTTTGCTTTTAATTATTTATTTATATATTTAATTATTTCTCTGTTTGTTTATTTACGTCTTATGATGTTCTATTAAATACAATTCATCTATTTATATTGCTGCGTTTGCTTGTCTGCATTTCTTTTTTGTTTGCTTTAGACAGAAGGCTTCGCAGGCCTTCCTATTTAAACACAAGCAGGTGCCTATACACCTGAACGTAACAAACTAAAAAAAGATATCGCCATCACTTGACGCAACACAGTTAACTGCACGACTCACAGCTAGCTAGCTAGCTAGCTAGCTAGCTAGCTGTAAGGACTACCTAGCTAGATAGCTAGATAGCCAGCTAGCTGTAAGGACGGCCTGGCTAGATAGCTAGCTAGCTAGCTAGCTTAGTACTAGCTAGCTAGCCAGCTAGCCAGCTGTGAGGACTGCCTAGCCAGCCAGATAGTTAGCTAGCTAGCTAGCTAGCTAACTAGCCAGTGAACTCGGATGCTGACGGAAATGCGTAGTTGTGCCCACAACACCAGACACAGAAGCGAGGCGCTTCTCAGGTGGACCCCTCCTGCTGCTGCTGCTTCTGCTGCTGCTGCAGGTGCTGCTGCTGCCGCTGCAGTTGCTGCTGCTGCCGCTGCTGCAGTTGCTGCTGCTGCTGCTGCTGCAGCTGCTGCAGCCCCATATCTTCTCTGTTTAAGGCAGAAGGAGAAAAGTGAAGATGTGAAGGAAATAAAAGTAAAAAAACAAAAGAACTCAACACCGGCCTGCAGCACCGAACAAAGCAAAATTTTTTTTTTGCTTGGGGCTGCAGAAGAAGACAGAAAAAAAGGAGAGAGAGACATCTATAGCTGCATGCAGCAAGTGCTGCAGCAGGTGCTGCTGCTGCACTAGGCGTCGCATTTGTTGCTGCTGCTGGGGTTTAGTTTGCTGCTCTCTTCATCCTCCTAAGTTTTGTTTCATAGAAAGCAAACGCATGCAGATCTGCAGCTCCCCCATTGACGGCCCTTTGGGGTCTGCTGCTTCTGCTGCTTCTTCTGCTTCTGCTTCTGCTGCTTCTGCTGCTGCTGCTGTTTCTTCTGCTGCTGCAGTTTCCGCTGCCTCGCACTCCATTGCTTCCTCCTGCTGCTGCAGATCCCCTGCAGGCTTCACCTCCTCCCTTGTTGCTGCGTCTCCAGCAGCAGCAGCAGCAGCAGCAGGAGTTGTGCCTGGGGCCTTCGGAGGCTTCAGCCCCCAAGGACAAGACCTAGGTTTCAGTCTCTGTCGCCTGTGGGGTCCCCTGCCTCTTTGCTGCTGCTGCTGCTGCTGATCATCTTCATCAATAAGTGCAGCTAAAGCAGACAGAAGAGTGTTTTTCTGAAACTCCTTTGAGGTGGGGACGCGCGTCATAAATAGAGGGTGGTCCTCTACTCCGTCACTTGAGTCTGCTGCTGCTCCTGCTGCTGTTGCTGCAGTTGCTGCTGCTGCTTCTGTTGCTGCAGTTGCTGCTGCTCCTGCTGCTTCCTCTTCTTTGTGCCCCGCCATTCTCTTGAGGGTTCAGCAGCAAAGCGCTACGTGTTGCATCGCCTTTGAATTAGATTTGCTGTTGATGCTTCATTGCTGCAGATAAAGCAGCAGCCCATCTCCCTGGTGTATATGCAGCTCAACATACACCTGAATAAACTAAGCCCTAGCGGGTCAGTGGTAGACTATAGAAGTCTTCATTGCTGCTGCTGTTGTTGTAGACCCGAGATATTGAATAAATGTTTTAAAAAGGAAATAAAAAAGAAAAATATATTTAATTCATTACTCGCATTAACTGCTGCAACTCAGGTGTACGCGCAGCTCAATCAAACGGTCGAAGCAAGGCATATAAATGGAGAAAGAAAGAAGGAAATAAGATAGGAATAAAGTAATTTAATATATTTATAAATATATTTATATATAAATATATAAATATATATTTAAATATATATTTAAATAAAAGAAGAGTTGAAGGTAGTTCTGCTGCTCTAACAGCCAAAGCCCCAAGATGTTTTTTTATCGGCTGCATGCATGCAGCAGCGCTGTGTTGTTGTTTTTGTGTATTTGTTTGTTTATTTATTTGTTTGTTTATCTTTAAATAAATATATTAATATATTTATTTTTTCTTTTAAATGCTGGTCTGCTTACTGCATACAAATTATCATTAAAAAAGCAAAGTAAAGATAAACAAAGTCGCAGCAACAAATGAATGCTGCAGGTGTAAGAGAAGAAATATTATAATATAATATATTAAAATGTTTATTATATTATCATATTGTAATATAATATATTATATTAAATTGTTTATTATATTATAATATTATATTATATCCATTATAATATATTCATATAATATATTAAAATGTTTATTATATAAAATTGTTTATTATATCATTACGTTTTAATATAATATATTATAATGCTCTAATATAATATAATATTTTAACATAATATATTATATTATAATGTTTTAATATATTATATTGTTTTAATATAATAAAGCGTATTATATTATATACAGTTTGAGTATAATATATCATATAATTGTTTACCTCTCTATATAATATAATACACTTTATTATATTATTTTAATATAATATTGTTTTAATATATTATATTATTTTAATATATTATATATTGTGCTTCATTATATTATATTAATACAACAGAATATACAATAAAATACTGTATGCTTTGTTATATAATATAATATATTTTATTATTTTATAATATATTATACGCCTGCATAATATAGGCACCGGCTTTTTATATTATATATAATAAATTATATTATATTATTATAAAAAGTATATTAAATATATTAAATATTAATATATTTTATAATATAATATAATTTATTTTATATAATATAATAATAACACACAACATACACCATAATAACGCGGAAGTTTATATAATATAATTATATATAATATAATAATATAATTATATTATATATAATTATATATAATCATATATAATTATATAATAAAATTATAAATTATATAATGTTTATAATATAATTTATTTTATTATAATAAAATATTTGTGCATTGATGCAAAGAGAAGAAAATCATTAATAAGAATTCTCCGGCACCAGAAGTCGGCCTATAGGCAAACACAAACCCTAAACCCTAAACCCTAAACCCTAAAACCCTAAAACCCTAAACCCTAAACCCTAAACCCTAGTCTCTATTTAGCGATCCCTCCAGCGAAACCCTATCTGCAGAAAAAGCGTTGCAGGAGGGTTTTGTGGCGGCAATGGGTTGAGCTAGCCTCAAGGGTTTAGGGTTTAGGGTTTAGGGTTTAGGGTTTAGGGTTTACCGTATATTTGCGCAGTGTATAACGAGAGCTGTCAATATACCGCCCAAGACAAACGCGAGAAGAATAATAAAAGGAATAAACCACTTCTCCTTTCCTCCCCTCTTCGTCTGCACAACACCTAAACCCTAAACCCTAAACCCTAAACCCTAAACCCTAAATCCTAAATCCTTAAAAAACCCTAAACCCTAAACCTTAAACCTTAAATCACATATCGTAAACCGTAAACCGTAAACCGTAAACCCTAAACCCTAGACTGTCTTTGCGTGTTTAATCTGCATAAATAAATAAATAAATAAATAAATAAGAGAGATATATAAAGAGATAGAGAGAGAGAAGAGACAGAAGGAGACACAAAAACAAACAGAAAAATAAACAAAACAAACAAAGACAGGAGGAGACAGAAAAATAAATATAAAACGACAAAGACAGAAGGAGACAGAGACAGCAGAAAAGGTTAAGAGACAGACAAAGTAACAAACAGAGACAGAAGAAGAGACAGAAGAAAAGGTTAAGAGACAAACAAATAGATAAATAAATAAATGCGTTATAATGTCTCGCTCTCACCTCCAGCAGCAGCAGATTCTTCGTGCGGCTCCCCGTGGCCTTCTTTGAGGCTCCCGCTCTTGCTGCTGCTGCTGCTGCTGCTGCTGCTGCTGCTGCTGCTGCTGCTGTGGAGGAGAAGGCGCAGGGCGACAGCCCCAGGGAACGGACTGAGAGACACAGAGAGCAGCAGCAGAAGCAGCAGCAGCAGCAGCAGCAGCGACTGCCCTCTAAACCACAGCTGCTGCAGCAGACAACCACAGCAGCCCCGTCCCCGCTGCAGCTGCACGCCTCGCTTCATTTTGCAGCAGCAGCAGCAGCAGCAACAGCAGCAGCAGCAGCAGAAGGTCCTTGCGGTGTCTCTGCCTCCTCCCTGTACAATTGAAAGGAGACAATTCACACGAGACAGCAGCAGCTTGAAATACACTCCCAGCAGCAGCAGCACGAGCAACAGCAGCAGCAGCAGCAACAGCAGCAACAGCAGCAGCAACCGCAGCAGCATCACCTCCAACTGCATCAGCAGCAGCAGCAGCAGCAAATAAGTGAGGGATAGAGGCAGCAGCAAAGTGCATTGAAACTCATCACGCACCTGGGGGACGGAGGAGGTCGGCTATGGCTTCGCAAGCACCGCAGCAAACAACATCAAGCCTACTGCTGCTGCTGCTGCTGCTGCTGAAGGTGCTGCTGTTGCTGCTGCTGAGGGTGCTGCTGCTGCTGCTGCTGCTGTTGCTGAGGTTGCTGGTGATGCTGCTGCTGCTGTTGCTGAGGTTGCTGCTACTGAGGATCTCCGTTCTGCTACACAGACGTCTAATATTATTGTTGCTGCAGTTACTGCTGCTGCTGTTGTTGCTGCTGCTGCAGCTGCTGCTGGCTGCTGCTGCTGCTCCGGTCCTCTGAATGCGTCTCAGAAAACTCTGAGATAAACAATTATTGTTTTTAATTTTATTGTTTTGTTTGACTTTATTCGTTTGCAGCCATACACCACCGAACCTGCTGCTGCTGCTGCTGCTGCAAGTTGATTTTACTACCTAAAAACAAACACCAGCTGCTACTGCAGCAGCAGCAGCAACAGCAGCAGCAGCAACAGCAGCAGATAATGGCAGAGGCCAGGACTCGGTAAGCTGAGGAAAGAAGAGGCAGCAAAAGGCGACCACAGCAGCAGCAACAACAGCAGCAGCAGCAGCAACAGCAACAGCAACAGCAGCTGCAAGAGCAGCAACAGCAACAGCAGCAGCAGCAAGACTAGCAGCACAAGATCAGTGGAGGATAAAGAAGGAGGTCTCAGGGTTTCTGTTTTGTTACAGAGTAGAAAGAAGCAAAGAAAAGGGTTTAGGGGCTTGTGGCTGCGGTGTACGTACACCTCAGCTGCTGCAGCAAGTAGTTATGAGTATTCAGTCGGCGTTTATTATCCTGGAGTTAAGGGAAGAAGGAACGATCCTCGCCGCTGCTGCTGCTGCTGCTGCTGCCGCTGCTGCTGCTGCTGCTGCTGCTGCTGGGTTGCTCCTGCAGGATCTATAGTAGTAGGGGGAGTCTGCTGGAGAGGGTAGAAAGGAGATGAGAGGGAAGTAAAGAAATGCAATTATTGTTTAGAGATGCAAGGCAAACAAAACAAAGAAAAGAAGGTAAAGCATAGCTAGCCGCGGTGTTGAGGGCTCTGCTGCAGCTGGGGTGTATAGGCAGGTAAAAAGGGGTATATCTACGTTTATTTTAAAGCAATTAAATAATTAATAAACTAAAATAACTATTTTAATACTATTAATTCAATTATACTCAACAAATATTCTTTATTATAACCCCCTCTCTCAATACTGCCTCACAGCCGCCTTCTACTCGAGAGCCGCCTGTTGCTGCGGTGTATGCACACAGACAAAGTAAGAGAGAAGAATTAAAATATATTTTTAAGCTTTTCTTGTGTTTAAATTATGTTTAAATATAAACAAAATTGAAGAATTAACAAACAATAAAATATATTTACCTCCCTATACACTCGAACCTACCGCGGAGAGCGCTGCCACAAAGCAAACCCTAAACCCTAAACCCTAAACCCTAAACCCTAAACTCTACCCGCTTGACTGTACCTTACTGCAGTTAAGCATAATAATCCCTACCAACCTCAAAGGAAGCTACACTTGTTTAGGGTTTAGGGTTTAGGGTTTAGATGACACCACTGGTGAGGCTACGGTCCAGTGGGGGTTTAGGGTTTATAAGCTGAGGGTTTAGGCTTATAACTGTAAGATTGAGGGTTTAGGGTTTAAACTTTGCAGGTTAGAAGTTAGGGTTTAGGGTTTAGGGTTTGGGGCGAGCGTTTAGCAAAGCTGAAGGGTGTTTAGGGTTTAGGGTTTTACAGGTGCGAGTTAGGGTTTGAAAAGTTAGGGTTTAGGGTTTATGGGTACCTCTTAGAAGGGCTCTAAGTTAGGGTTTAGGGTTTAGGGTTTATGCATTTCTTTCGTCACTTCATCACCATATTAAACAAAAAAAGGAAGCAGACAAATCAACAACATAAACCAGCTATAAGGGGCCCCTCTATACATAGGAGGCCTTCCTATCTATAGGGGGCCCCCTAGGGGGCCCCCTATAGGCAGGGGGCCCCCTATAACACCACCTTCAGGGGTGGGCCCCCTGGAGGGGGGCCCCCTGGGGTCCCCTAAGCTTAGGAGACCCTTGGGGGGCCCCTGAGGGGCCCCTACTAAGGTCAAGTAGGCCCCCAGGGGGTCCCTAAGCTTAAGGGGGCCCCCGGGGGCCCCTGAGGGGCCCCTAAGTTTAAGGAAGCTCCCGGATTAAGGCATAGGATAAGGGCCCCCCCCTGGGGCCCCCTAAGTTCAAGGAGGCCCCTGGCGGGCCCCTGAGGGGCCCCTCAGCATTAGGAGGTCCCTTGAGGGGCCCCTAAGGGGCCCCTAAGTTTATGAAGGCCCCCGGAGGGCCCCTGAGGGGCCCCTATGCTCAGAGGCCTTTTAGGGGCCCCCAAGGGGCCCCCTAAAAGGGTTTGAAGCTGCAGCAGAGGCCAACGGGGGGCCCCTAAGGTCTATACCCCAACCCCTACTATGCATCTATTCCCTCAGGAAACCGCCATAA
>NW_013547125.1:0-15304 GCF_000499425.1 Eimeria acervulina
CGCGTAGGAAGGCTTTTACAACTCGTTGAAACCCGTAAGAGAGCCCATTCCGGCTTCAAACTATGCGCCGACCCCCAACTGGACAACTCAACCGAAAAAATGGCTCTAGGCGCCCGAAGAAGAGCATTTGAACTCACGGATAGAGCGGAGAAACTAAGAAAAGAGTTAGCCAGTGAACCCGCCCAACCAGCGGACTCCAAGAATTTACCCGGGTTAGATCCCTGGTTTGCTCTTCTGTTGTAGTTGAATGCTTAGCATACATGATGGAACACAAAATCATGAAGGTCATCAATCTCCACAGAGATATAGCACGGTCTTAGGCGTTCTTCTGTTGCCTCGAAATGATGAGGCGTTTGCTGGCGAAGTTTTCTGCACTCTTCGTGCAATATCATTTCATTGTAGTTGCCTAGATAAAATTTGTCTACAGAAATCTACTTGTGGTAGCTGCCGGATTCGGTAGCACGCACAAACAATGATGATGTAGTCATAAAGGTATACGCATTTATGTATATGCGAAGCTGCGCCCGCAACGCAATCGGTGCCTCTTTTCCTGCTCATTTTTAGGTACTCTTCTCGCATTGTCACTCCCTTTGTGCACGCGCTTGCGTGCATGCATGCTCGTATGCATGGAGCAGAATATCCTCGCTGCTTGCATGTGTGGAGAACTCTCAAACGTCCAGGTGTCTTGACGTTACCGTTGTACGGGCAGAAGCAGGGGGAGGCACGTACGAACCAACTCAATGCTGAGTTTCTTCTTTTCTTCCTTTTTACTGCCTGTCAAGTGATGAGACTCCCAACCATTTAAATATCTGCCGGCGTTCAGCTGTGATAGAGTATAGAAAGTAAAGTGAATTACTAACCAAATGGCTCCTACAAAATGCCAGTATAATAAAGTATATGATTCTAGTCTGCTGGTTTAGGATATGGGATTTACGATGTCAGATTATGATAGGGTTTGAACTCCAAACAATCGGAAAGAAGATCTGAGGGGAAGGGTTAAGGGTAGCTACAAAGGGTTTAGGGTTCAGGTTCTAAGCAACGTGGAAACGATGCTCTCTTTAACAGGGCAAGTTGTGGTTGCGTTTGCCAACAACCACAAACAAACAAAATGCAACGGACGCTTTGTGTTTCTTTTTGCCTTCAGTGTACGCCTATGAAAAAGCAGTGAGGACGGAGGTAGAGAAGTTCATATACATATATATATCCCCGTGGGGTGGTTCGTCAAGCACAACAAAGTACAGATGCCAGTATAGCAGTGTGCATCTCCATGCACATTGTGCGGGCACGGTGTTGCCTGTTCTCAGCAAACCGTGCAGATCTTGAGCTGCTGTAGCTGCTGCTGCTGCTGCTTCTGCTGCTGCTCTCCAATACGGTAGCCACAGCAGGTGCAGCAGGAGCAGCAAGAGCAGCTGTAGCTGCTGCCGGAGCTATCTAGCTAAGGGAGGGGGCAGGGGCACAGCACTTTGCACGACATCTGCTAGAGAGACACTCTGCAATGTTTCCGTTACTGTTGTGAGAGCTGTCCTCAGCAACCCCTGCAGCAGAGGATGCGATGTAACTGAGTTTGCATATGCTGCTGCCTGGGCGCGTCGTTGTAGCCGTTGCAGCTGCTTGACAGCGGCAGGGGTGAGGCCCCCGCGCCCACTCGCAGCGAGCAGTTGCTGCAGTTGCTGCAACTGCTGCTGCTGCTGCTGGCCTGGCAAAAAGGTTGTCAGGTACTGCGCGTACTGCGCTGCCGGGCCCAGCTGAGAGGGGTCAAAGCCCTGCAGTTGCCGGTGTATGGCTGGCGCAGGTGCGAGTGAGTCAATATCAGGTGTATGCACACCAGAAGTAGCCGCGGGAGGGAAGGGGAGCGCTTCGATAGCAGAAATACTTCCCTCAGCATGCTGAAGGAAGTTTGAAGACTTGTTTGTAAGCGAAGGGCGTAATTCTTTTGCGCCCCCATTAGAAGGAAGCGAGACAGACTCCTCTCCGTCTCCGTATGAGGCTGCTGCTGTGTTGCGCTGCAGTTCTATGAGGGTTTCATCGCCCTTTACAAACAATTCACCTTCTTCTGCATGGTCTACCTGTCCCTCTGCCGCTTCCTCGGCTGTTTGCAACGCGTTGCACAAGGAGCTATCCGGAGGTGATTGAGGTGCTCTCACACTCCGGCTTCTAGACAAAATGCTTTTCCTTGTCTGGGTGTTTTCTTCTACATTTTCCGGCAGATACGAATAGGTGGGGGGAGTTGGAAGAACAGCGCCCTGTTGCTGCTGTTGCTGCTGCTGGGTTGGGATGGCTGCTGCCACGACGATGGAGAAAATTGAAAATGAAGAGGCAAAGAAGAACAAACAGAGAGGAAGAAAGAGTGCGACCAACGAAGGTCTATTAGCGCCTCTCTGCTGTCGCCTGAAGTGGCGAGTCATTGCTTGGGCTACGCCGCAAATGTCTACGTTGACGTTCAACAGTAAAAAGCAAGAATTCAACTTGAGAAAGGCAAGGCAACAAGCCTATAGCGCTGTTTTTTTCTCCTGGACAGTGGAGTTTCACCTGCCGCGGAAACCTGCACTTCCACAGGTGTGGAGTGGCCCAGAAGGCAGTTGTTGACGGGGAAGGGGGGGGTGGGGATGGTGTAAAAGAGAAGCGTAAATGGCTTTGAATTCCATAAAGCTATAATAAGGAAGACAATGCTGTTTCATTAAGGACGGGGTGCAGGGGGAGGAGGCTGCGCAGAAGCGCAGCTGCCATTCAGACCACTGGGCAATGAGACTGCAGCAAGGCTGCGGGAGCCAAACGCTCATTCAGAAACTTCATGTTCCATGAGCTCAGCTAGAATATTTTAATCCTTTAA
Organism: Eimeria acervulina; assembly: GCF_000499425.1. Taxonomy (NCBI): domain Eukaryota; phylum Apicomplexa; class Conoidasida; order Eucoccidiorida; family Eimeriidae; genus Eimeria; species Eimeria acervulina. The sequence goes on from NW_013547125.1 coordinate 2,831, forward strand.
TTGAAATTCGAGGTTATAGAGTCTTGTTTCGTTGTATTGGCTACACCTGGACCCTTTTTCGGCAGAAACACATAGCGCGGGTGAAGCTGCGGATGGAGGAGGAAATCGGCATTCAAACGTGTTTATATTCAGATACGTGAAGTAAAAATAGAATGTATTGAAAATATTGTTTGTTCCTAATAGTTATTTCAGTTCCAGTTTCGCTCAAACGCCCATTCAAATTTCGTTGCCGCCTGAGGTTCGCGTGGTCAAATAGCGGTAATTCTGTACTACACAGGTTGCCGTTGAGCAAGAAAGTAGCATCCAATGAAGTGAAATTGATAATATGGTCTAACTCACCTTTACCTTTCACTAAGAGGCTCACATGCATATGCATGCTTTTCTTTGAACGCAGATTTCCTACTGCATCGGGGAGGCTTGGAGCGACGCATCCTAAGCAACTAAAATCTCTGTTATGTTTATTCCACCATGGCCCTGCTAAAGTACGACCGTACATTTTGTTCAGAATGCCGGCATCAAGCTAAGCTGAAGCCTATGCTCAGAGTTCGGTACCATAAGCAATCGCTCTCAGTGGTGTAGTGCTTGACCCGTTGCCCGTTGCTAGGCTTACCAAGAAGCGCAGCCACGTGAGTATCTAAGGAGAATAAGAAGCCAGTTTAAAAGGAAGACAGCAGCCATCGCAGATAGCACAGTTGTTGAAGTAAGGACCTGACCTGAAGGGAGCCGGGAGAGTGCATGAGCGACCACCTTGGTGTGCTCGACTGTGAAGTCTTATTGCGTGATTTGACTAAGCTACCAAACACGTATTTGGCTACCGATGCTTTGAAAGCTGTTCGCCTTCCCTTTCATGGATTGATGATCGTTCAAACGGCGAAGTGCTTGCCGTACTACCAGACTGAATGGAGCTTCTCGTGCACCGGACGGTTTTGCGTTCGTAAAGTAAAACTGCGTGAGTAGCAAGCGATCGCTTGATGCTTGATCGCTCAGTTGGCTTTCTGAGATGGCACCACCCTAACTGCTGCGTCGCGAGCAACGGTTTCTAGGACACATGTCTGCCCATATCTAGCGGTGCGGGTCGTGGAGACGATGTAAGTATCTGATGAGGCTTCTGGCGGCTTCTTATTCGATGTTCGTCTAAATAACCCATGACTGTTTCCTTAATAAGTCTGTCAGATGGGCGGGGATGCGGGAGAATCCACGAATAAAGCTGCAGTTGTATGATGCTAGACTGAGGAACTTCTGAATGCCCGCGTGCCTGTACCAGGATTGCGGCTATTTCCGAATGGCTTCCATCTCCACGAGAACTAGTTCGGCAGCCTCAGCAGAAACATGGAACACTATGCAGTCAATTGCGTGAGTGGAAACGATTACTGCTGCCTAGATTGTACCTTGGTGAAGTGGCTCAACATAAAAGTCTCGTTTCATGACAATATGGCCCATTTCTTAATTGAGCGGTGTACTTGACACCGGATTTGCCACTTAGCATTTAGTGTTTAGGGCTATAAGATTGGCGCTTTTTCCCCTCAATGAAGCGAAGGCTCTCCATGATCTCAATGCATACCCCTTTTTGCATCTTCTAGTTATCTCTCCATAGCCCATCTGGTTAGAGGCCGCCTGGATCCACAGGAAAACTGATACTTCATGATATAAAGACCTACCAGTAGGTTTCTTGGTTTAAGCGCTGACAATGCTTGCATAGCCTGCTGCCCCTTTGCCGCTTGAGGACCAACCTGCAGCTCAGCTCAGCTCGGAAAGCATCCGTTATCTGGAAGTGGTTCCGGAAGGTGGTGCCCGTTGTTAAATAACGCTATCAAAAAAAAAGGTAATAGAGACTGCAGCCTTCTCGGTGCACTTTGAATATGAAGCCACATCTCCGGAGACGCGGATGATTCATTCACCGCCCCCACTCTGCAGCGAGCGTAACATTCTCCATGAAGAGCTTTTTCGAATAAACACTTTAAACCTAATGGGTGGTCGCTACTGTTCTCGCTCTAGCGAGACGAGGCACCCAGCCGTTGGTCGCCACCACAGTGATCCAGATGTTTATCTGGCCAGTACTCCATGGTGGAAGGGCTACGTACAACTTTTACATAGAGTTAGGGGGAAATGAAATCAGTGCAACACAAAATGCCAGCCTACAGAGGAAGAAGAACTTCCCCCTCACTCAGCCGTATTCTTCTTAGCCATATGATGCTATCATGCTTATGGAGGGTTATCAACCTTTCCTGAGGAATTTTTGATGCGCTGCAACACAGTCAAAATGCATTGGATTCGGGTTCCTGCATAGGATAAGACGTATCCTCCAGCATGCAGGTTGCTTGGGCAAAGTTTCACAAGGCCCTGCGGACGGTGGGGAAAGGCAAAGGCCTCATATGCCTTTGTGCACTCCTCGTTCCTGTACCACGGTCTATGAGGCTGGTACGTGCATTTCTACTTGCGCAGAAGATGGATATGGAAAGGCAATTAAGCCTTTAAGTGCTCGCTATAGTATTCGTGCATATAGCAAGGAGGCTCGGCTGAGCATAGTAACACAAGCACCAAGGTCAGACAGGCTAAACTATTTCAAGGTTTGCAGCTTCAGTAACTGAGCTGGAGACGGCTAGAAAAAAGCGAGTATTGAAGCTGTTGACAATTAGTTTAAAGGGCATTTCTATATACTGCTGTCAAACTGTTGTAGGGACCAATATTTCTAGATATCGCTAGCAAGACGATGAGCCCTCTCTTCCACAGGCTCTGGCTATGTGAGTTCACAGGAGTAGAGAACAAAAACAGCGGAGATTTTCAAATGCTAGATTCCCAATTCCATACGAAATAAAACTGGTTTAGATAAAACGTTTTCATTACTAAAAAAAAATCTGAACAAATACACACGCAGACACAAGGCCCCTGCGACCCCACATGGGGGGCCCCGCAGGCGCCAGGCGTAGGCTGGCGAGGCTTCGTTGACGTTATCTACTAACATTTTGCCGTTATTTTGCCGCGAATTAAATAATTATGGAATAGAAAACCCAGAAGACTAATAAAAGAACTTATTTATTAAGCTTTCTCTCCCTTACGTTATCGTTCAGATTTTGTTCGCGCGGGCGCTGCAGCCCCAGACTCGATGCTGATTTCAGTGGCGTACTTCTGGGCTTTTTAAGCTGACTAGCTTAGATTCTTTTTTCTTTTAATTCTCTTTTCACTCTTTATATTTATCAAGTAGGCAGCGGGCACTAATGGGAGGCGGCCGCCGGCCGGCTTTTCAGGTGTATTGACGGTAGCTGCAGTGTGACTGAGTTTCTGAACATCTTCATCTTCGTGTTTTCTGTAGTTTTTCTTGCGGTATCCTTAGATTATTTAGGTTGGGTTTGCTCTTTTTTCTTTGTTTATTCCCCCATGCTGCCCTAAACGTTCACCTTCCCTCAGCAGGAGTCAGCTTTCTCCAGCGACGACGAAGATGCCGGATCCAAATTTGGTGGTTTCAACGAACGTCAAGTCGGCGCGTTTGGAGTTTTTAGGAGATGAAGAAATCCGCAAGTTATCTTGTTGTCGTGTTGTATCTCCTGCTGCCTTTGCAGCTCCAGACTTGAGTACTGGCTCTAAGAAGCAGTGGGCAGCCGATGCAACTGGCGCTGCAGCAGCAGCAGCTGCAGCAGCAGCAGGGCTTGCTGCTGCTGTTCCAGGGGGGCTTCATGACAGCCGCATGGGGGTCTTCGATGGAAGGGAAACATGCGGCACCTGCGGGGCCTCCGGCAGCTGCCCAGGCCATATCGGCCACATAGAGCTCGAGTTACCAGCCTTGCAGCCGATTCTGATGCCTTCTCTTGTTAAGCTCCTCAAGGGAGTGAGTCTTAAAACTTTCCTGCTTCTTCTGCTGTCTTCTTGCTGCTGCTGCTATTGCTGCAGTTCTGGCCGGTGCTGCAGCTAGGGTAGACGGCCGACCTTTTCCTTGTTGCTGCAGTTGCTACTGCTGCAGTTGCTGCTGCCGTTGCTGCTGTCTTTTCTCAGGTTTGTTTGCAATGCCGTAGGCTACGGATGCCTCGTCAGCAGAAGGGCTTGGAGGCGAAGAGGTTTCAGTTGTTGCAGCTGCTGCTGCTGAAGGAGCTGCAGCTAATGGACTCCGCTGTGACTCGCAGCAGCAGCAGCAGCAACGTTGGGGATGCAGAGGAATTTAAAAGGAGGTCGGATATACTGAAGATATTTGCTGCTGTCGATGCAGAACTTAACGCTCGCATGCAGCAGGAGCAGCAGCAGGAGCAGCAGCAGCTTGGAGAGCAGCAGCTACTGGAGAACCCGGCGGATTCGGGCGCATCAGAAGCAGCAGCAGCAGCAGCAGAGTCAAAGAAGGCTTTCATGCTGCAGCATATTGCAAGCGATCTGAGTGGCAGCAGCCTTCAGGTGTCCACGTGGCGGGCCTTCCGCAGCCGAGTTCTTGAGCAGGCAGCAGCAGTGCCTCGCTGCAGCTACTGCGGCGTGTAAACCCTAAACCCTAAACCCTAAACCCTAAACGCTAAACCCTAAACCCCAAAGGCTAGAGACTCCGTGTGCAGACCCCATTCTCAGCAGGAGGATTCGTTGACTTAGAGCCCAACCTCGAGACGCCCAGGGCTTTAGGGTTTAGGGTTTAGGGTTTTGTGTGAGGTGTATGCGCAGCGCGAATGCAGTGTCTGTACACCTGGCGCCGAAGGGTTCAGGGGTGGAGTTGCGATGGCCTTGGCAATTATCTCTTCCATATACCGGCACCAGCTTTTTGGGGTCTTTGTTTAATAAAGATGCTGCAGCAAGCAGCAGCGAAGCAGCAGCAACACCAGCAGCAGCAGCAGCAGCAGACAGCCGCGTTCACCCCGATGAAGGCTGCCTAAAGTACAGTGAGTGATAGCCATCTATGAAAAAAAAATAAATTTATTTTGTTTGTGTACTCCAAACAAATAAACCCAAATCAATGCATGCAATTTGAATACTCTTATAAAAAACAGCTGCATGCATGCAGTGTATGTACTCTCCTTTCACGAGCACGCATCACTTATGCATGACTGCTGCTGCTGTTGCTGCTGCTGCTGTTGCTGCTGCAGGCCGGACGGGAAAAGCAATTGGCTGCGTGGAGCTTCAAGGCTTTCAGCTGTTCCCGCTGCTGCAGACTCTGTTTTCTTATGATGAAGATCGACTGCTGCTAAACTACCTGTTTCCTATGAGTCAGGCGCTGCTGTTGCTGCTACTGCTGCTACTGCTGCTGCTGCTACTGCTGCTGCTGCTACTGCTGCTGCTGCTACTGCCGCTACTGCTGCTGTTGTTTTTGCTGCTGCTGCTGCTGCTACTATAGTACTGTTGCCTCTGCATACTATGCAGTGTACTGGCATTTCTGGATGGCGTTTGCCTTCGCTTTGTTTTATTTTATCCCTCTTGTTGCTTCTTCTTCGAGAGACAGACAGAGAAAAGAGAAACAGAGACAGAGACAGAGGGGACTATTGCGAGTTTTTTCTTTAAACATGTTGTGTTGTCTCTCCGTGTATGTTTGCTTTGCTTTATCCTTCTGCATTACTGCGCAGCGATTAAGTTAGGACACTCGGTGTTCTTTCAGCAGGCTTTGGCGGTGCCGGCCAACAGATTTAGGCCTCCAACAGCAGCAGCAGCAAGAGGGTTAGGAATGAGGGGTGCAGGGGGTATGCTGCTGCATCCACGCACGCAGCAGCTACAGGATATACTTCGACTTAACGAAAAATTAAAGTTTGCTCTCAATGTATTAAAACATCCAAACCCTTTAGAAGCTCTAAAGGACCCGACGCAGTGGATTACGCTCTTCACAGGAGCAACAGACAAGCAGCAGCAGCAACAGCAGCAGCAGCAGCAGCAGCAGTTGGCGCCGGAGCAGCAGCAGCTTCTGCAGGAATTCGTCGAACAACATGCAGCAGGAGGAGGCAAATGGCTCAGCACCTACGCGCTGCAGCTGCAACTCAAATTAAATGAAATTGTTGACAATACCAGAGCTGAAAAGCCGTACGCATTCCCATCTGTGCATACACCCCGCTGTTCTCAGGTGTATAGACAGCTTACAACCGTTAGTGTTTATATATTGCACTCATTTGACCTGCATAGACAACGGATGCACATGCACGCCCTCAGCTGTACATGCACCGCGTTATATCATTCAACAGGGTGCAACGCGTTGGCCCATGCGCTTACTTTTATATTGTTTTCCTTTTTAATTGCTAACTGGTGTATATCCATATGTAGGTATATATTCATATCTATGCGCACACATACACTCATATATGTAATATATGCATATATATATATATATATATTTGTCTTTCTGCATGATGTATATATCCAGTATATATTTATATGCATGTATACAGACATGCGTGCATACTCATATATATATATATATATATATATATATATTGTGTTTGATTCTTTGGGTGCCCAGCCAAGCAGCTCCGCCTGGCATTCGTCAATGGATGGAGAGGAAGGCGGGCGCCATCAGACAGCGCATGCAGGGCAAACGCGTCAACTATGCAGCGCGCACTGTCTTGGCACCTGATGGCCTTTTGGCCCCTAATGAGGTTAGGGTTTAGGGTTTAGGGTTTAGGGTTTAGGGTTTAGGGTTTAGGTTTGGAAACTACGGTTGTGGCTTCGGGCTAGGGTTTGGTAGGGGGTTACTTTTTTCCCTTCCACTGTGCCATTCGGGACTACGGGCTTGTGCTCTAGGGTTTAGGGTTTAAGGTTTAGGGTTTACTAGGGTTTAGGGTTTGCGCAGGTGGCGGTGCCTCTGGAGTTTGCAATGAAGTTGTCTGTTCCAGAGGCGGTGACAGCCTTCAATGCCGCGCAGTTGAGTCAAATGATTCGAAATGGCCCCAATACACACCCAGGGGCTCTGGCGCTTCAGGACGATAAAGGAAACACGTAAGAAGGGTTTAGGGTTTAGGGTTTAGGGTATGGGATGGATTGCCTGCTCTTTCCCTGGCGTTGAGTGTCGCTCTTTTCCTCTCCGAGGCCCCTCAATATGTTGTATGATTATTTTCGGCATTTCTTTGGAGGCATTTTTTTCTTAGGGTTTTTAAGGGTTTTTAAGGGTTTATGCTGAGTTTCTTAGGGTTCCTTAGGGTTTCTTAGGGTTTATTAAGGTATATTAAGGTTTATTAGGGTATATTAAGGTTTATGAGGGTTTGCAAGGTTTTATTAGAGCCAATTAGGGTTTCTTAGGGTTTCTAAGAATGTATGAGGGTTGATTAGGGTTTATGATTAGGGTTTATTGGGGTTGATTAGGGTTTATGGTTAGGGCTGATTAGGGTTGATTAGGGTTTATGGTTAGGGCTGATTAGGGTTAATTAGGGTTTATGATTAGGGTGTATTAGGGTTGACTAGGGTTTATGATTAGGGTTGATTAGGGTTTCTTCGGGTTTATTAGGGTTTACTAGGGTTGATTAGGGTTTATGATTAGGGTTTATGATTAGGGTTTATGAGGGTTGGTTAGGGTTTAGGGTTTGTGATGCGGTTCAGGTTTAACTTGGAGTTTATGTCTCGATCTGCGCGAGCAGCAAAAGCGCTGGAAGTCGAAGCATTTGCTGCTGGTGGCAGTTGTGATGGAGGTGTATTTAAGGTGTACAGACACCTGAGAGATGGGGATGTAGTATTAATGAATAGGCAGCCTTCTCTTCATCGTTTGTCTCTAATGGCACACTTTGTTAAAGTTGCTTATCCTCTTTCGCGTGAATATCATATTAATACATTTCTAGAGGCTTCAGGACTTAAGAGAAAGGATGGGTCTTATAGACAAGTTACTCAAAGCTTGTTAAGAAAACGCATGCAGCAGCAGCAGCAACAGCAGCAACAGGAAGAGGGAGAACAGCAGCAACAAGCAGCAGCAGCAGCTGCTGCTGCTGCAGCAAAGGCAGAAAAAGAAATCGCTGAACGCGTTTTTCGTATCAACTTCGTTAACTGCAGCAGCTATAATGCTGACTTCGATGGAGATGAGATGAATCTTCATGTCCCTCAGGTAAACAGCAGCAGCAACAACAACATCAGCAGCAGCACTGGCAGCAACAATAGCAGCAACAGCAACAGCAGCAGCAGCAGCAGCTACACTTGCAGCTGCAGTCATACACGAGAAGGAACCGCTGAAAAAAAGAAGAGACAACCAAAAAATAAAATGAGGCGCAAGCAGCGCTACGCTACGCAACGCCTGCTGCTGCTGCTGCTGCTGCTGCTGCTGCTGCTATATAACTTGCTCGCGCTGCTTCTCCTAGCGGTGCTGCTCTTTCTGCTGCTGTTTGCGTCTTTAGCTCTGTTTGTCTACTGCTGGAGCATGTGCATGTGCTGCTACCCCGTTTGCTTCTGATGCTGCTACTCTTGCTGCTGCTGCTGCTGCTGCTGCTGCTGCTGCAGGATGCCGTTGCGCGTTCTGAAGCTTGTCAAATAGTAAACGCCGACTGTCAGTTTACAGTGCCGAAGAACGGAGATTTAGTTAGAGGCCTCATTCAAGATTATTGTCTCGCTGGGGCTATCATGACATGCAGAGATACGTTTCTCGATGTTCACAGCTACCAAACACTTGTGAGACACACATGCCATTCAAACGCCGGGTGTATAGGCAGCTGCTTTGAGGTGTATAGGCAGCTACGTGGGGTGGATAGGCAGCTGTTGTGGGGTGCATAGCGCCTTTCTGTGGGTGTATAGGCAGCTGTTGTTGTGGGGTGTATTGGCACCTTTACGGGGTGTACAGGCAGTTGTTGTGGGGTGTATAGGCACCTTTATGGGGTGTACAGGCAGTTGTTGTGGGGTGTATAGGCACCTCCGTGGGGTGTATGTATATTAAGTGCTTCCTGCGTTTGTACAGTGTCTGTCTTTGATCATATTTGAGTGTATGCGTGCATGTTTTTGATTGATTAAATTTAAATGATTAATTTAAATTAATTAATTATTTAATTAATTAGTTAATTGTGTTTGTTTTTAAGTTATTTTTGTTGCTTTCGTGTTCTACGTTTGTTTTATTTGCGGCTTTCTGCTGTTTGCTGCAGGTCTACGTTGGCTTAGAACGATATTTGGGGCAGCAGGGAGGCGGCGTGCGAATTACTTTAGATCGGTCAAAGCCTTTAGAGTCTTCTTTCACAATCTCAGCAGCAGCAGCAAGCAGCAGCAGCAGCAGCAGCAGCAGCCAAATGGGGAATATCGTCACTGTGCCCCCTGCAGTAGTCTGGCCGAAACGCCTCTGGACGGGCAAACAGGTAGGGTTTAGGGTTTAGGGTTTAGGGTTTAGGGTTTAGGGTTTATGCACGAACCTAGCAACTCAGCAAAGAGTGCGAGTAAATGCGCGAGACAAACGACAAACAAAAAACTAAAGAAAGATTAAAACAATTAAATAAACAAACAAACAAATAAACTAAACAAACAAATATATATGTAAATAAATAAATAAATAAAAAGTATGTGTTGTTTTATAGGTCATTACAACAATTCTGAAGACCCTCGTCGATGGCTTTGCCCGCACTCGCCTCCGCCGCTGCGCTGCATCTAGCAGCAGCAGCAGCGGCAGCAGCAAAAGAGCAGCAGAAGCGTTAAAAGGCTATAAAGGTATTAATTTACAGTCATCATCAAAGACACCGGGTGATGCTTGGGGAGGTGCAGAAGACGGAGAGAAAGAAGAAGGTCGGGTTATTATTAGGTGGGCTTACATTCTTTATTTATTTATTTATTTATTTGTTTATTTGTTTATTTATTTATTTATTTTATTTATTTATTTATTTTATTTATTTATTTATTTATCTATTTATTTATTCATCTGTTTATTTATTTGGCTGTTAATTTGTTTAGTCTTACTCTCTTTCATGTGTTTGTTTGTTTGTTTGTTTATTTGTTGCTGCTTCTACTGTTGTTGTTGTTGTTGCTGCTGCTGCTGCTGTTGCTGCTGCAGGGACTCGGAGTTGTTGCAGGGTGTCTTTGATAAGAATCAGTTTGGCAGCAGCAGCGGGGGTTTGCTGCACTGCGTTTATTTGCTGCTGGGCGGTCGCGCTGCTGCGATGTTGCTGCAGTGCCTCAGCGCTTTATTCTCTTGCTTCCTCAAGATGTAGTGAGTGCTGCTGCTGCTGCTGCTGCATGCATGCATGCATGCATGCATGCATGCATCTGTTCGTTTTGCGGTGTACGTACACCTCAGTTATTAAATATTATCCTGACGTCTCATTTCACTGTCTCCTGCACACCCCACAAACCTTCTGATGTGTATATACACCTGAAGCTATCAATTATTTGCATTGTAACCGGCCTTTAAAAGAGGCGTCTTTAGGTGTATGTACACCCGAAGCAAGGACTCTTTCTTTTTGCTGCAGTTATTTATGACTTCCTTGCGGTGTATACGCTGCTTGCTACATCTCTCCCCTACTGCTGCATCTGTTGCTGCTGCATTTGCTGCTGCGGCGTTTGCTGCTGCTGCATCTGTTGCTGCTGCATTTGCTGCTGCGGCGTTTGCTGCTGCTGCATTTGCTGCTCAATGTTCCCCTTCGTTTGCTGCTTTTCTATCTACATCTGCTCCTGCTGTTGCTGCATTTGCTGCATTTGCTGCGTTTGCTGCATTTGCTGCTGCTGCTGCTGCTGCAGCGGCGCAACGACGTCGCCTGCTGATTTTATGTTGAGGACGGAGGGCATGGAGAGAAGAAAAGAATTAATAAATAAAGTTATCGAGGCCGGCACGTTTCTTCAAGAGCATTTTGCTTGGAGGCTGTCATCGCACTTAGGCTGTGCTGCTGACCAGGCGCATCAGCGGCTGCAGCAGCGCGTTGCTGCTGCTAAGAAACGCCAACCTGCAGCAGCAGCAGCAGCAGCAACACCAGAAGCAGCAGCAACGGGGACAGGAACAGAAAATGCAGCTGCAGCAGAACGGAAAGCTGAAGCAGCAGCAGCAGCTGCTGCTGCATTTGAATCTGGTGATGGTGAGGGAGGGCTGCAGCGCAGGAAGCATGCGCTGCTAAAGATGGCTGCAGCAGCAGCAGCAACTGCAGCAGCAGCAGCAGGAGGGGCAGAGGATGGAAGCTCACCTGCAGCAGAAGATGCTGCTGCTGCTGCAGGCGTCTTAGCAGAGAAATTGTCTCTCGCGCGTCTCGCTGATGCTGCTGCAGAGCTGTTGGACAGCACGCAGCAGCAGCAGCAGCAGAAGCAGCAGCAGCAGCTGAATCCATGGCTGCTGCTCAGGCAAAGGCAGCTGCCGCTTGCAGCTGCTGGGGTGCGCCCCACAGCTGCTGCTGCGGCCCAGCAGCTACGAGAGCTGCTGCAAGTGCTGCGACGCATGCAAGGGATGCCGCAGCAGCAGCGCGAGCTTTTGCTGCTGCTGAGTTCATCTTCTCTGCTGCAGCAGCAGCTGCCAAGGGTGGCGAAGCTGTTGCAAACGCAGAGACTGCTGCCGCTTCATATGCAGCCTTTGAGCAGCAGCAGCAGCAGCAGCAGCAGCAGCAGCAAGGCGGCAGGCGCAGGTGGAAGCCTCTCGTCGCAGCTGAAATTCCCTCCACCTAACGTTGTGGTGAGTCTCCAAGCAGCAGCAGCAGCAGCAGCAGCAGAAGCACCAGAAGCAGCAGCAAGGAGCAGCAGCAGCAGCAGAAGCAGCAGAAGCTGGAAGCTCACATGCAACAAAAGATATGCTGCTGCTGCTGCAGGCATCCTAGCAGCAGCAGCAATAGCAGCAGCAAGGAGCAGCAGCAGCAGCAGCAGCAGTAGCAGGAGGAAGGAACAGTAGGCAGATTGTATGCACGAAGCAGCTGTCTATAGGATGAGAGGATATGTTTGGCTTTGCTGCTGCTGCTGCATGCAACGTGCTGCTGCTGCTGCTGCTCTGGGGTGTATGCACAGGTGGCGCTTCCCGACGGGGGGTCAATTGAAGGCAGCGCGCGATATCTGCGCCCTCAGTTATATCATCCTTCTTGGCTTTGGCAGCAGCAGCAGCAGCAGCAGCAGCAGCAGCAAAGTGCTGCTGCTGCTTTTGCTGCTGGGTCTTTCGATTCCCCAGAGCGCTATGTACTGCAAAGTGCAGCAGCAGCTGCTGCTGCAACTGCAAGCAAACAACGAGCGCTGCTGGCGCCCTCCATCATTACTCAGGTAGGGTTTAGGGTTTAGGGTTTAGGGTTTAGGGTTTAGGGTTTGTGAGTGTAGTGGAGCAGCAGAAGCCGCATCTTTGTTTCTTTTCGGTGGTTAAACTTAAACAATTATTTATTTATTTATTTATTTATTTATTTATTTATTTGTTTATTTGTTTTTATCTACTCATTAATTTGTTTGTTTGTTTTGTTGTTTATTTATTTGTTTATTTGTTCTGTTAGTTTTTCTGTCGATGTGCGTTTGTTCATCCCATGTACATAAATAAAATAAATAGATAAACATATTATATATATTATATATATTATATATTATATATATATTTATTATAATTGTTTGAACAGGAGCGTCTGCGAGTATTGTTAGAGAATATATACACAGCATATAAATAAAATAAACCTATATATATATATATAT
>NW_013547124.1:0-77500 GCF_000499425.1 Eimeria acervulina
GGTCGTGCGGCCCCCCCGAGCCGTAGAGCGGCTGCGTATGCTGGAGGGGCAGCTGATCCTGGTTTGGTGCTGCATGCAGCTGCTGCTGCTGCTGCTGCTGCTGCTGCTGCATACCAAAAGAAAGGCGAATTCGAAGGGGCTTCAGCCCGTGAGGCCTCTGCGCATTTCCCTCGCCAATTTGCTGCGGAAGCGAAGATGGTGCGGAGCCTGTTTGATGGTGCATCAGCTGCTGCTGCTGCTGCAGCATCTGCAGCTGCTGCTGCTGCTGCATCATCTGCTGCTGCTGCTGCAGTTCTGTGGGGTGCATTGAACCCTCTCTTGCCTTCTTTTTTGGCTTGGAGGATTTCACTTTCTTCTCGCGTCGCTGCGGGCGCTGATCGACGCCCTCACTGCCAGCTGCAGCAGCAAAAGGCTGCTGCTGCAGCTGCTGCAACTGCTGCAGCTGCTGCTGCTGCTGGAGCTGCTGCTGCTGCAGCAACGATCCCTCGAAAGTAGCAGCATCGCTCCCCTCATAAACACCAACGGGCGCATGCAGTGGCGCGGCTTGCAAACGGCTGCCTACAGCTGCAGCAGCATACGGCTGGTGAGCAGCAGCAGCAGCAGCAGCAGCCTCGGCCTCTCGCGCTGCGGCCCTACGCTGCCTTTTGGTTTGCGGTTGCAGCAGCAGCTGCTGCTGCTGCTGCAGTTCCTGCTGCTGCTGCGATGCTCTCTTTGTATGAGGAAGAGGCAATTCAATGCCATCAGGGATATACCCCAAGTAGCTCGGCATGTACGGCTGCTTCTTGCTGCTTCGCGAGCCTGCTGCTGCTGCTGTTGGTGCTGCTGTTTCTGGTGCAGCTGCAGCAGCAGCAGCAGCAGAAGGCCTTGAAGGGAGGCGCATCAGAGCCTTCCTAGGTGCAGAAGAAGCATCAAATGCTGCGGATGCTGCGGGTGCTCCTGTTGTATGCAGCAGCATTTGCTGCTGTTGGTGCAGCGGCTGTTGGAAGTGTTGCTGCTGCTGCCCAGCAGCAGCAACAACAGCAGGAGAAGCAGGAACAGGAGCAGCAGGAGCAGCAGAAAAGAGCCTGTTAGCAGAGAGAGGGTGTTGTTTGCTGCGTATCGAGCATGAATAAGAAGAAGCAGCGCTGCGGCTGTTTGAAGCAGCGCTGCTTGTAGAGACAGCAGAGCCGTCGTCTTCTTCACCTTCTCCCTCCATCAACTCCACGCCTAAGCTCTCCCCCTCTAACCCCACACCTTCCCCTGCAACACAGCAGCAGCAGCAGCAGCAGCAGCAGCAGCAGCAGCAAGAAAGACAATGCACAAGCGCAGCAGTTCCCTCGTCGGCAGTCTAATAATAAATGCACACGTTATATCTAACAGCAGCTACAAGAACGGAAAGCAACAGCAGCTACAGCAATAGCAGCAGCAATAACACCAGCAACAGCAGCAGCAATAACAGCAGCAACAGCAGCAGCAATAGCAGCTGTGCTGCTGCTCCTAATAACACAGCTACAACTACTCTTAGTACCACCAATACTGCTGCTGCTGCTCCTGTTGCTGCTGCTGCTGCTATTGCTTGTGCTGCTGCTTGTTCTGCTGCACCATCTACTACTACTGCTACTGCTGCAGCTGCAGCTTGTATTATTAGTACTATTATCTTTATTTATTATTATTAGCATTGCTGCTGCTGCTGCTGCTGCTGCACACCTGTTTGGGGTGCAGTGGGCGTTGGGTCCCAGCAGCTTTTAAATGCAGCGAAGAATTTCTGAATTCTCTCGCCTTGAGCTGCGCTGTGCATGCAGTGGAAGTAAATGCACGCCTTCACTCGGCTCCTCATCAGCACAAAACCCATACACTCCAACGCCTGAAGCAGCAGCAGCAACAGCAACAGCAGCACAACAATAAAAGCAGCAAAAGCAGCACACGCCCAAGCAAAAGCACTAGTAGTTGCAGCTAAAACGAAGAAAAAAACAGAAAATGAACAGGGAGCAGCAGCAGAAGCAGCAACAACAATAGCAGCAGCAGCAGCACAAAGCAGCAACATGCCGCTGAAACAGCTGCAGCAACGGCGACAAGAGCGGCGCGAACTCGAACAGCAAAACAAAAACCAACAGCAGCACCGCCAGTAGCAGCAGCTGCTGCTGCAGCTGCGGCAACAACAAGGGCACCAGCAGCTGCAGCAGGAGCAGCTGCAGCAGGAGCAGCTGCAGCAGCAACAACAGCAGAAGCGGCGTACCCTAAGGAAGAGGGGGCTCTCTTGCCCGTTGTAAGCCCTCGCATTCTCCACCAGGCGTGTCAAATACTTCTCCAGCTTGCTGCAACACAAAAACAAGAACGAAAACCAAACAACACCACTACTACTACTGCTGCTGCTACTGCTGCTGCTGCTTCTACTGCTGCTGCGTTTCGTGCGGGTGGTGCTGGTGGTGGTGCTGCTGCTGCTGCTGTTGGAGAGTCCCGTGCTGCTGTCATAAGCTGCTGCTGCTGCTGCTACGTTGATGCCTCACTTGAGGGAGGTGAATTCGCTTTTGTCTGCAAACCGCCGAATTTGCAGCAGACAGACGGGTTTAGCGACGCGCTGTACAGACACCAGAAACATAACCCCACATGCATGCACGCATACTGCTGTTGCTGCTTGTGTCGTTGCTGCTAGCGCTGCTGTTAAGTTGCTGCTGTTGCAGCTGCTGCTGCCACCTGATTGCCCTGCGTAAGCTGCGTTGCATAGTGCGGCGAACAGATGAAAAAAATAAAGTGGAGACGAGCGCCCACACAGTGCATGCTGCTGCTGCTGGTGGGGGAGCAGCAGCAGCTGCTGCTGCAGCAGCAAAGAAGCGCGAAAAAGAACTTACCTCGAAATAATCCTTATAAACAGCTGGGTTAGGGAGCTCAACAAATGCAGAAAATCGTTTGTCTTCAAGCGCCTCCGTTAATGCCTCTGCAATAGCTCGGTTTAATAGCGTCCTCCACTGGGTTGGGTTTGCTGCGCATGCAGCAGCAGCACCTGCGCTGTCTGCTGCTGCTGCTGCTCCCCCACACCCCCATATGTCTTCCCCTCCTTCGCTGCCGCCGGGAACCACACGCCCGCAACTTCCTGTTGCTGCTGTTGTTGCTGCACCAGATGATGCAGCAGCAGCACTAGCTGCAGCAACACCCGATGAAGACACCGTGCTGCCGCCATCTCGTAAAGCCGACCCTCCAGTTGAACTCGTAGCTGCTGCTGTTGCTGCTGCCTCTGCTACTGCTGATGGGTCTGATGCTGCTGATGGGTCTGACGCAGATGCTGCTGCTGCTCCTCCTGGTGCTGCTGCTGTTGCAGCAGCAGCAGCGTCTCCTGCTGAGGAAACAGCTTCAAGCGAAGCAACGGCACTCTCCGTCAGCGGAGTCGTACCACTGGGCGGCACACGATCCCATCCTGTTGCTGCTGCTGCTGTTGCTGCTGCTGTTGCTGTTGTCGTCTCTGCTGGTGCTGCATCTGCACCGGGCAAAGTGGAGGCTTGCACAGCAGCTCCTGCTATCATTTCTGCTGCTCCTGCTGCTGCGGCGTCCGCTGATGCTGCTCCTGCTGCTGCTGCTGTAGGTGCAGCAGCCTCCAATGGGCCCGCGGGTGTACCGTCAGCTGCCTGCGAAGCTCCGGGTGTATCCGCAGCAGCAGCAGCAGCAGTAGTAGTGGATGGAATTGAAACTCCCACCCCAGTCCCTACTTTGAACTCAGCTGCAGCGTCCGGTGCAGCAGCAGCAGGCGCTGCTGCTGTGGGAGATCCAACAAGGGTTGCTGCTGCCGCCTCCCCTGCTCCTGCTGCTGCTGTTGCAGCTGCTGCCTCTGCTGCTGGAACTGCAGCACTGCCGCCAGCAGATGAAGCCGCAGCTTCCGCCTGAGGCTGCTGTTCTTGTTGCACTTCCGGCTGTTGCTGCTGCAGGACTTCCTGCTGCTGCTGCTGCTGCTGCTGAGAGAAAGGCAAACTGGCGCTTTCTCCCTGCACCGTCATGTCCGCAGCTGCTGCAGCAGGAGGAGCAGCAGCAGAAGTAGCAGGCAAGGCTGTTTCTCCCGTTGCTGCTGCTGCTAGCGACGGCGCTGCTGTTGATACTGCCTCATGTGCTGCTGCTGCCGCACCGCCAGGAAGACCAGCAGCAGCTGCTGCAGCGGTTCCTGCTGTCTGCGTCTGCGGCGCATGCGTTGCCGCCGCAGGAGCAGTTCCAGCAGGAGCAGCAGCTGGAGCAGCGGCAGCAGCAGCAGGAGGTTGTGTCGTGGTGCTGCTGCCTACAAACTGCAGCGGCACCGGCAGCAGCTGAGGTATTTTCTTTTTGCGTTGTATCGACCAGAAATCTGACAGTGCGTAGCCGCACTTCCAAAGGTGTGCTGCTGCTGCAGTGTTCGCCACCAGCTGCGTCTGTACGTACACCCCAAACAGCAGCAGCAGCGGCAGCAGCAAATGGAATAATACAGAATCATCATCTACGCGCTTCAGCCTTCTCTTAATGCCACGCCGCATACTCGTCTACAGGCCTCTCCTACTCTGCTGCTGCTGCTGCTGCTGCTGCTGCTGTTGCTGGGACTACGGTTAATAGGCTTCCTAACACTGCTCTTCTTGCTGTTGCTAAGGCTAGTAAGCCTCAACCTCTGCTACTGCTGCTACTGCTGCTTTTACAACGCCTCTTCTAATCAGGAGCAGCAGCAGCAGCTGCTGCTGCAGCAGCAAGGTGTGGTGGGGCCGCACCTGTGAGCGTTCTACTGTCTTAGACCACTTGAACAGACACGGAGGAATTGCTTCGCCATAAATGAGGCCAGGGAGATGCAGCAGCTGCAGCAGCAGCACAGCAACAGCACAGCAACAGCAGCTCCAACCAACAGCAGCAGCACGCGCTAGGCGGCAGCAAACAAAACAAAAATTAACGAACAAACAAACAAACAGACAAAACAAACAAGCAGGCAGACAGAGAGGCAGCAGCTGCTTGATTGCTGCTTCTGCTGCTGCTGCTTGTGCTTATGCACAAGCAGAAGCATAGCAACAGCATCAGCTTCAGCACCATCACCATCATCATCATCAGCTTCAGCAGCAGCATCAGCAGCAGCAGCAGAAAGAGGCTGACCTGTCTGATTTTTTGAAGTGCATCGAATAGAGTGGCTTCCTTTGGATTTCGCGCGAGCTGACTTTTTAAAATACCAAAGTCAAACGGCCGACTCCAGTTCGCCTCCAGCTGCTTCCGGCGACGCAAGATCTCACGCACCCTATACAGCAGCAGCAGCAGCAGCAGCAACAGCACGTGCAGCAAGAATAGCAGCAGCAAGAGTAACAAGAGTAGTAACAGCAGCAAAGGCAGCAGTGGCAGAGCAAAAAAAGCAAATGGAGCTGCAACAGAAACGGAGGCAAAACCAGTACCAACAGCAGCAGCAGTATATCTGCTGCTGCTACTGTTGCTGCTGATGCTGCTGCTGCTCTGCTGCACTTGCATCAACTTCGCGAAATAAGACCCTATAACTCCGAGAGAAAAATATAATATATATATATATATGCAGCATATAAAGCCCCACACGCATGCATGCGCATGCATGCATTGGGTGTACGTACTGTTCTTGTCTCTCTGTCTCTCTATCTTGTAGTTCGCCATTATACATGCCGCTTTTAATAACGAGGGCATCTTTATCTAACTTTAACTCCGCTGAATGCAAAATCTGCTCTTCAATTGAAGACGGAGTAACAAAGCGAATCGTCAGCACTTCGCGCTTCTGCCCAATACGGTGAGCCCTGCAGCAAATCATCAAAGACCAGCAGCAGCAGCAGCAGCATCAGCAGCAGCAACACCAACAGCAACAGCAGCAAAAACAACAACAGAAGCAGCAGCACCAACACCAACAGCAGATGCAGAAGCAGCAAAAGCAGCAATAGCAGCGACACTAGCAGCAGCAGCAGTTGCAACAACACCAACAGTAGCAGCAATAGCAGCACCAGCAACAGCAGCAGCAGCAACAGCAGCAGCAGCAACAGCAGGATACCTTGACTGTGCCTGTTCATCGTTTTGGGGGTTCCAATCCGAGTCAAAGATGATGACGGTGTCTGCAGACTGCAGGTTCACCCCAAGGCCTGAGGCACCCAACAAACCCTAAACCCTAAAACCCTAAACCCTAAGCCCTAAACCCTAAACCCTAAACCCTAAACCCTAACCTTTAACACCTAAACCCTAAAATCTAAACCCTTAACCCTAGAGAAGAAGCATTAAAGAAGCGCACTCGGTGGAGTGTAGCGCCTGCATTTGTTGCAGCGCTGTTTTGCAGCAGAAGTATGTGTGTAGGAGGGTTTAGGGTTTAGGGTTTAGGGTTTAAGGTTTGGGGTTTACCTCCTGCTTTGGTAGAAAGAATGAAGAGAAAATAAGGAGAGTTCTCCTGATTATACAGCGCCAGTCGAGTCTGCCGCTCTTCGCTCGAAGTCCCTCCATCCAAACGTAGATATTTATAACCCCGCAACGATAAATATGCCTGCATGCAGCATATCATTTGCATGCATTGATGCATGCATTGATGCATGCATTGCTGCATCCAATGCTGCATGCATGTGGTGTGTTGCGTGCAGGTAGGCAGGGAGGAACACTGCTGCTCTTGACGCTGCTGCTATTTCCTGCGGCTTGCTGCTGCTGCTGCTGCTACTGGAACTGCCGCTGCTATTGCTGCTGTTGCTGCTGCCCTACCTCTAGGAGGTCCAGCAGCTTAGTCATTTGACTGAATACCAACACGCGGTGCTGCGCTGCCTTCAATGCCGGCAGCAAAACATCCAGCATGGCGAACTTCCCGCAGCAACGCACCAGACTCTCATCAGCTGCAACAGCAGTAGCAGCAGCAAGCGACACGCAGCAGCAGCAGCAGCAGCAGCAGAATATTTCATAGAGCAAGACAATGCTGCTGAGCGTACAGCATCCACTACAGCTGCTGCTGCAACATAATCCCTCACAAAAAACCAACCAACCGCACCAGCAGCAGCAACAGCAGCAGCAAAAGGCCAGCAACAGCAACAGCAGCTGCTGCAGCAAGTGCTGCAGCAGGTGATGCAGCAACCGCAGAGGTGCATCTCGCCGCAATCGCATGCCAAGGCTAGAAAGCCAGGAATATCCACACCCAGAAACCCTGAACCCTAAACCCTAAACCCTAAACTCACGAGTAAAGGAGCTAAAGCAAAAGAGAAAGGGATGGTTGCAGACTTTGCGAAGTTGCACCATGCGGTTGTGGCCCATAGGACTCTCTTCGATCTGAACTCACAAACCCCAAGCCCTAAGCCCTAAGCCCTAAACCCTAAACCCTAAACCCTAAACCCTATACTCTATACTGTAAACACGGCACCCTACACTCGGCTCTCTTAACCATGAACCCTATAACCCACAGAGCTTACTACCCCCTAAACCCTAAACCCTAGCCCGCCGGAGCTCACAATGCGATAGAGAATCCTCTGTACACCAGAAAGAGGACACCAAACAATTTCTTCTTGTTTTGACGGTAACTCATTTGCTACTTCTGCTTTCTCACGCCGCAGCAAGAACGGCCGAAGGACCTGCACATACACCCCAATGCATGCACCGCAGTATATACACACCAATTCTTTGCCCCTGTAGGGGCAGCAAACAACGCAGAGCAGCACAAAACGCAGCAACAGCAACAACAACAGCAGCAGCAACAGCAGCAGTAATCACGCAAGCAGAAGCATACAAACGCCACCTAGGCCCTAAACCCTAAACCCTAAAACCTAAAACGCCAATAAGCCCTAAGTCTGCAACCGCAAACCCTACAGCCGAATAAACCCTAAACCCTAAACCCTAAACCCTCGACATCGTGTGCGGCGTTTGTTGCCGGCCTTGCCTTGTGAAGTCTATCAACGATGAGTAGTTTTTCTTCTTCTGTAACGGTTAGGGTATGGCCGGATTCCTCTGCTGCTGCTGCTGCTGCTGCACCCCCCTGCAAAGCCCCTAAAGAAGATGAAGAAGTTCCTAAGGGAACATTCAGCCACTGCTCGAAATTTAACTTCGCATTAAATATTGAAGGCATCAAAAAATTTAATAACGCCCAAACCTCCACGATGTCGTTCTGCAGCGGAGTCCCTGTTCATAGAAAAGCAACAATAAATATGTCAATTAGTTTATAATAGTTAATTATAATAATTAATAATGTATATATATAATATACATATTATTATGTAATTATTATTATGTAATAATATTTACACTACATATATATATATTTTATATAAGTAAACATTCAGTAATCAATATGTAATTCATAGACGGAGAAAGGAGCGAATAAACAAGCAACAACAAGCAAACAAGCAAACAAACAAATAAGTAGCTGCATAAGTAACGAACAAACAAATAAACAACAAACAAATAAACAAATATACAATACAGTAGAAAAGCAATGAAAACCAACGCGGAAAACAACAAACAAACAACAAATAAACAACAGCAAACGGCAATCAACAAATAACAAACCAAAAAATACACTTAAGAAATTGTATGTACAAACTATATAATATGTATAAAAATACATAGGCATTGATATACATAGGCATATATATATATTTATTTATTTATATATTGGAGACAGAGAGAGAGAGAGAGGCATTCGCGAAGATGAGGTCTTGCTGCTGCTGCTGCAGCTGCTGCTGCTGACGCACGGGGGTCTACGCAGCAAAATGCAACGCTAGCACAACACCCATCGGCGCTGCTGCAGCAACACGCTGCACGGCTGCAGCTCTGCAACAGCAGCAGCAGCACTATAGCAGCAGCAAGACATCAGCAGCAGCAAAAGGAATAGGGCCCGACCTGTCAGCGCGATGCGTCTGCGAATAGAGAAACCGGCGTTCAGCGTCTGCACCAACTTGCTGCTGGGGTTCTTCAGCCTAAACAGCAGCAACAGCAGCAGCAAAAACAATATACGATGCAGCCCCGCCGACGGAAAGACGGTTTTTCTGCAGCATTAAGCTGGGCGCAGCAGTGGCAGCAGCTGCAGCAGCACAGCCAAGGAGGCGCTACGTTGCTGCTTCAGCAGTATTCGAAGGCACGAAAGCACAGCATGGCAAGCGCAGCAGCGCATAGAAGAATCAACCAGAGAACAGCAGCAGCAGCAGCAGCAGTAGTAGTGGCAGCAGCAGCAGTAGCAGCAGCAGCGCGAGTAAGAGAAACAAGAAGGAAGAATAGGGCAGCAGAGCTGTTGCGATAAGGAACAGCAAAGGACCCCTTATTAAATCCCAATCACACGACAACGAAATGAATAAAAAGAAAAGCATCAAATAAAGAAAGAAAAGCTCTAAACCCCTCAAAATGAGCCTAGGAAAAGCAGAAAAAAATACAGCACGCCCGAGTACCTAGGGTTTAGGGTTTAGGGTTTTGCGGACCTGTGGGCCTCATCTACAATGAGGTATTCCCATTGTATTTTTTTAAGGAAGCTTTTATCGCGCAAGACAAAGGCATCCGTAGTCAACAAAACATCAAAAAGCGGCTCCCAGAAACGCTGCGCCTCGGGCCCGCTACTATCAACACGAACGCCTGAAACAATTCTGCTTCGGAGTGCCTTACGCACCTGAGTAAAACAAACAACATATATATATATATATATATACATATCCTTATATCCTTATTCCTAATATATAACCCTATTAGTACACAATGATAAAAGAAAAAGTTAGAGTTACTGAGCACCGTCACATCCCTTACAAACGAAACCCGCAAAAGTCAACGAAAAAAATGAGGAGACAACAAACAAGAGCAAAGTAAAAGGCAAATACACGAATAATGAAAGTAATAGAAGCATCAGCACGTACGCACAAAACAAAAAAATAAAATAGAAATAGTATCATACTTCCTTCGCTCCTTCATATACGACAATTCGCAAAGAGGGCCACCACTTTTTAAACTCGAACCGCCAATTGCCGTGCAAAGTTGAAAGAGGCGCCAGAATTAAATGGGGGTTGCGAACGCCTTTCTTTTCATGAAGATATGCCAAGAAAGATACTGTCTGCACGGTCTTCCCTAAACCCATACAGTCCGCCTGCAGTAGCAGCAGCAGCAACAGCAGCAGCAGAAGCAGCAGCAATGAAAGCAGCAGTGATGCGATGGAAAAACCCAACGCCAAAATACATATATGCACCACCTTCATGCTGCTATCTCCTTCCTTCCTCTCCTCGCACAGCAGCAACAAAGAGCAGCAGAAGCAGCAGCTGCAGCAGCAAGAGCAGCAGCAGCAGCAGCAAGTGGAGCTAACGAGTATTCCATTGAGGCCATTGTTGTGCAGCGAGACGAGCCAGTTGAGACCCTCCATTTGGTACGGCCGGAGGGTCCCCCCCTTAAGGCAGGAAGGCAACTCCGTAACTCTCTCCTGTTTAAAGAAAAGAAAAACAAAAACAAACGAAAAAGGGAAGATAAAAAGGAATATTAAGACAAAGTATCCGCATGCATAAGGTGTATATGAAGGTGTCGGGATATACAATAATGTGTGTGTAATACATATGAGGTGTATATGCAGCTCATGTGCGGGGTAGAAACAAATATATTAGGCGCAGATACAGGTATGTTAGGCGTGTACACAGGTATGTGGGGTGCATATAAAGTCAAAAGTATGTGGGGTGTATATAAAGGTATGTGGGGTGCATATAATGGTATGTGAAATGTATATAAAGGTATGCGGGGTGTAAATAAAGGTATGTGGGGTTTACATACAGGTATGTGGTGTGCACATGCAGCTATTTGGGGTGTATATGGAGCAGGTGCGTGGGATGTATACAGGTATGCGGGGTGTAAAAATGAAAAGGTATGTGTGTGGGAGGGACTTATAGGTACCCGTTGGCTGTGAGTAATGCGATAATATCTTTCTTTCGAAAACAAAAAGGAAGAAGAGAGCGAGCCAGAAGCCTCCTCCGCAGCACCGTCTGCTTCCTCCTCAGTCTGCATGGTACACAGCAGCAGCAGCAGCAGCAGCAACAGCAGCAGCAGCACGAATGAAAAGGCAGCCGCTACTGCAGTCCGAGGGTAGGGAAGCGGAAGTGTGTGATGCTGATAATTTGTTTGCACGGGTTTGTTCTTCACTTTGCAGTGTCTTAACAACGAACTCCACAACAAACCTAAAACCTAAACGCAGATAAATGCGTGCATGCATGCATGCAGTGAAATTCTTACAGACGGGACTGTGATTCCTTCTCGCTCCCGCTGCTCCACAACAAGGCTTCCTATCTGCTGCATATATCTCTCTGTCTGCCGCACCAGCTGCAGCAGCCTCTCGTTCTTTGTTTCTTGTAGCAGCTTCAGGTAACCCGCTTCGTCGTGCTTCTGCACACGCAGCAGCAGCAGCAGCAGCAGCAGCAGCAGCAGCAGCTGCACCACAAAACTCCGCGCCCCCCTCCCTCACCTCTCTATACACCCCAGCGCCCCCATATTCATGTAAATAATACGCATACAGCCACAAGGGCAGAGACACCCGGAGAATCCACGCTACAGCAGCAACTTCAGCAGCAACTGCAGCAGCAAATGCAGCAGCAGCAGCCAGAACTACGCATGTATTGCATAAGCATCAGCAGCAACCAGCCTCCGCAGCAGCCAGCAGCAGGAGCAGGAGGCAGCAGCAGCAGCAGCATCTAACCCTCAACATATCGAGCCTCTCTTTTCTCATTTGTGCTGCAACAGCAGCAGCTCCAGGACAACCGCAATCTGTGGGGTGCAGCGGGTGGTCGCAAGTTGAGGGCCCTTCTGTTCCGTCTGCAGCAGCAGCTTTCTTTCTCTTGACAGCAGCAGCAACTCTGCGTAGCTGCCGCAGCATGTCGCGGTGCTGCTGCAGGAAGGTGCGTCTGTGGCTATCAAGGAGCTGCTGCAGCACTTGCTGCCGTTGCTGCTGCTGCTGCTGTCGCGCTGCTGTCAATCTGTCTCCCCTCTCCCGCAGCAGCCGCAAGGCCCTGTGCTTCCGCGCCAGCCGTATAGGAAGCGACTGCAGCGGAGGAAGCTGTCCTGGTGCTTCGGTTATTCGCTGCAGCATCACTTCTTCTCTTATTTGCTTTTGAAAGGGAGCCAGCAGCAGCAGCCGCCGCTGCAACCGGCTCAGACGCGCCCGCTCCTGCATACTGCTGCTGCTGCCGTCGTCTGCTGGGCGCTCCAGACCCCCCACCCCCCACCACTCTTCTGCAGCAGAAGAACAAGAAGAGCATTCAGATTCGCTCTCCTCTCCAGAAGTAGTAGCATCGGTAGCTGATGCTGCTGCTTCTGCATCGGCGCTACGTGCTGCTCCTGCTGCACCTGCCGCTCCTGCTGCTGCTGCTTCCACTTCTTCCCCGCTCCTGCTGCTGCTGCTACTGCTGCTGCTGTGGGGACCTCCAGCAGCGGCAGAGGCGTCCTCCCTCTTGGCATCGTCGTCGTCTGGGCGGATTGCTGGCTCCAGCTGCTGCTGCTGCTGCTGTTCCTGTTGCTGCTGCTCCTGTTGCTGCTGTCGTTGTAAGCCGGTAGCAGTGTCTGCAGCAGTATCGGGCTGCGGTGGCTCATCTTGCTGCAGGGTGTCCTTCATAGAGGCTGTTTGGTGCTGCTGGTCCTGCTGCTGCTGCTGTTCCTCCTGCTGCAGTTGCTGTTGCTTTTCTTCTTGCTGTTGGTGTTCGTCTTGCTGCTGCTGCTCCTCCTGCTGCTGGTGCTCCTCTTGCTGCTGCTGCTGCTCTTCTTTCTCCAGCCGCAGGCGCGCGAGTTCGTCATACTTTTGCGCCTGCTGCTCGAGAGCGTCTACCGCCCGCTGCTGCTGCTGCTGCAGTTGCTCCTCATAGAGCTGCACGAACAGCTGGTGGCTTCGGGGTCGCTGCTGCTGCTGCTGCTCTTTCGGCATCGGTGGTTTGTAGCTTGCTGCGCCTTCTGCTGCTGCAGCAACAGCAGCAATGAATTCGCGGTTGGGCTTGAAACCCAAAGCAGGTGATATCCCTAGCTGCAGCAGCTCCTCCTCCTGCAACGGCTGCTGCTGCAGCAGCAGCCGCATGTAGGCGCGGGTCTGCCGCACCAGCCGGTCGAGTTGATCCCCCGTAAAGAGACGTGAGGGGTCTATCTGCTGCTGCTGCTGCTGCTGCAGCCATCGCAGTACAACCAGCAGCACTCGCACACGTGCATCACGTAGCGATAGCCGGTGGAGAGACAGCTGATGCAGCAGACGGCAGAAAGCGCTGTACAAGCCAGGAGATTCAGGGGTGCGCAGAAGCTGCAGCTGCTGCTGCTGCAGCTGTTGCTGCTGCAGCTGCTGCAGCTGCTGAAGCTGCAGCCGCTGCTGCCGCACGTGCTGCTGCTGCTGCATCAACTGTGGCGCCTTCATCATCCCCACCGGCAGTTGGGGCTGCAGTTGCTGCTTCTGCAGCTGCTGCTGCTGCAAGTGCTGCAGCAATCCACGCTGTGCAAAGATCTGATGCTGCTGTTGTTGCTGCTGAGCAAGCAGCTGCTGTGTAGTGCTGGGCGCAAGCGGTGCTGGAGCAGCAGCAGCAGCTGCAGCAGCTGCTGCAGCTGCTGCAGCTGCTGCTGGTGTAGTCGTTAGCTGCGCCAGATCCCGCACTTGTCCCTGCAAAGGGAACGTCAGCTGACCGCCATTCATCTCCTGCGGCTGAACAGGCAGCTGCTGCAGCTGCTGCTGCAGCTGCTGCTGCATTTGCTGCTGCAGCTGGGCCTCCGGAGTCTCAGGCCAGTGTTGGGTGGCCTGTTGCTGCGGCTGCTGCAGCGGCTGCTGCAGCGGCTGCTGCAGCGGCTGCTGCGGCTGCTGCTGCTGCTGTGGCACCAGCGAGTACTGCTGCGTGAGCTTCATTTGCTACAACACGCAAATGCTTCGATCCCGTTCTCAGCTGTTCTGCAGCAGCAGCCGCTGCCGTTGGCTGCTGTCGCTGCTGCCTTACAGGCAAATGCCGAAAAACATTTGAATGCCTCGTGCTGCGGCGCAACAGCAACAGCAGCAGGAGCAGCAGCAGTACTGCTTGCGGCAGCTGTCCCAGCTACCCGTCTTAGAGTGCCTCACCCAAAGGATGTTCGCTCGGCTGTGGAGGCTAGACTGCCGCAGCCGCTGCAGCAGCAGCTGCTGCTGCGCACTGCAGCTGCAGCAGGCGCTGCATGAGCTGGTGCTGCAACAGCAAGACCCAGTTGGAGCCCACGAGATGAAACAAATTGAAATACGAGGCTACAACCCCTGTCCCTTGGCCAGGCAGCCGAGGGGCGTTCTAGCAAAGAGGGAGTATTCAATTTGAGTTTTCACCGGTTGCCTGGTAGCAACTAGCCTCAAGATTTAATATGAAGTGAAGACAACACCACGTTGATGTGCCGAACCCTCAATGGCGCGAGCCGTTCATACAGCCGATGCTGAAACCAACAAAACGGCTGGGGGGTAGACTTGGGTTCCCTGCTGTCGTTCTGAGGCGGCAGCTTCCGATATTTGCGAGATTATGAAACTACAGGCAAAGGCACTGAAGAAACGCAAAAGAAGAAGTAGTAATGAGCTGCGGCGGCGCAGACAATCTTACGACCGCCTAGGCTCTCTACCTGCGAAGCAGGCACAGATATCCGGGCTTTAGGTAC
Organism: Eimeria acervulina; assembly: GCF_000499425.1. Classification (NCBI taxonomy): domain Eukaryota; phylum Apicomplexa; class Conoidasida; order Eucoccidiorida; family Eimeriidae; genus Eimeria; species Eimeria acervulina. The sequence goes on from NW_013547124.1 coordinate 14,521, forward strand.
GCGCGAAGCCCCTCAATAGAGAGGCAAAACGATAATACAGGCAAGTTACTGAATAAAAGCCAAAATGCCATGAACAGAAAGCCCCAGCTTCCCCAAGCCTGGCTCTGCTGGGCTCTGCATGCAGTGTTCGTTGGGCAGCGACAGCGGCAGCGGCACCCGACGAAACCTGGAAGTAATCGCCATTAAATAGACTATCTTTCGAGGTTAAAAAGCTCAGTTAGTCATTTTATTCGGGAAACACGTAGACATCCACAAGTCTACGGTCTCACTTGTAGTATGACGCGCCCTCGAGCAGTGGTAAGCATGTCGGCTAGAAGCTTTCCTCTTTGCTGTTTCTTTTCCTCTCTAATCCAAACACGGTTTACCATTTATTTTAAAATCTGTTTTAAATAGATTAGTCCTGAGAGCTTCTGCAGCCTTTTAGGGATTTACCCCTGTGCTATTCTCCCCTTGTGCATTGGTCGTTTCAACAACAACCACCACTCACGGGGTGTCGATAAGAAGCAGACAGGCCTCTGTCTGTACGTTTGATGAAGAGTATGCGCCTCCCGAATGGGCGGTTTGTTGCTGCTACCGTTGTGGCTGCTGCTGCTGTCATTACCGTTTCTGCCTTGAGCCAGTTGCGTGGAAACGCCCGCAGGAATATTTGAAGATATCACGCGTAAGATGAATGCTATTCGTGGTGGACAGTAAGTATCATGCTACATTACTATTAAATATCAGTTCTAAGTGCATGATAATTATATCTGTTAGTACTCTAACCGCTGGGCATTTGAATATGTAGACGCGCAACCCAAAATTTCGAAAAAGTAAAGCATGGACAACACCTGAGAGAGAGGCAGAAGCAAAGGGAGGAGTGTAAGCTGTGCTTCTCGACAGCAGCTGCTGGGTACGAGAGCCCTGGGACGAGAGAAGCTGCTACACACCTTTAGAGCAGCAACAGCAACAACAGCAGCAGCAACGGCAGCGGGACATGCACGTAGGCACAGACAACCTGGAGGAATACGCAACAGAAAACAATCCAAGTGCGAAGATACATTTGAATTGCGCCGTATAACGAAAACATATATCGTTGAGATGCAGCGAACAACAAAGAAACGATTGTCTTGTTGCTGTTCTGGAGATGCTCTTCTTGTATTGCCGTTCGGAGGCAACGCCGCATGCAGGAAGTCAATGAAGTTGCAAAGAGAAAAAGAACTGATGAGAAACCTGTGAATATCTTCATTGCCCGCGTAATGAATATGCACGTTCATGCACATAGTTGAATATATACATGGACTTCAATATATGTATGTATACATGTATAATGCACACAAATATATAAATATACATATTTATGAAAGTGCTTCTATGGAGGTGTAGGTTCACGAACATCGTTCTATACATGTAGACGCCTTGCAAACAACAGGTTGTGCTGTTGTTCTTTTGCGTGTGAGGAGTTACGAGAGGTGCTCTATTTGGTGACTGACACAAACGCTGGCTAGAAAAAAGGCCTCTTCTTGCTAGCGCATGCTGTTTTAGAGTAGCTACGGCATTCGCGCAACTGCTTTGTTTATGGGGAACTAGGATTGGCAAAAGCCGGAAGCCTCCCTAACAAAGCTAGTCGCACTAATCGCCGCCAGCATTTAATCCGACGGAATAAACATCATAACAAAGCATGCACAAAATCCCTTTCTGAACAACTGACAGCAGAAACTGAAGTGTTCGAGGAAATTATTCAAAGGCTGGACTTTCATAGAAAGATACTACATCCCAACGGAAACAGCTGGAGCCGATATATAAAGGTATGAAATATACGAGCCCAAGAAGGGCGGCATGGGCAAAATCACATTAAGAAGGAACTTCACACAAGAAGTAAACGCACGAACAACTTTGGATATTTATTCAACTCGTGAACAACCTAGAGAACTAAAAGAACTAAAAGAAGCTCATAAACAACCTGAATTTTGGACTAATTCCATGAGAAACATAAGGCATCTATTTAGCTCAAGAACGCAGTTCGTGATGCTGCGTTCAGCCTTCAAGCGAATTCCTCTCTGCAACGTCAAAGAACATTTTTGAGGGGGCCTATTCTAAGGAGGAACACACTTCATACAGTACGCTTCTATTACATGTACATTCACTTAATTCACAGATATATTTTAAAGGAGTTTTTCTCGTAAATGACAGAATTAGAGCACCTCAGATATGCCTGCAGTGAGAGTCCTGTCTCCGCCGCGGTACCAGCGGGGTGTACGGCGTGCGCGGAGAGGAGTATACATCTTAAGGCTCATTATCCTCTTTATTTGTATTCAAATTTCTGTTCCTTTCAAGAATACGAAAGAAGGAGAAGAATACAAGACAGCTGAAAACAGACACCAACACCGCATGCGCGATGCTTGCAGCAGCCATCAACTCGTCGGCAACGGCGGCGCCGGGGCTGTTGGCCGTAGTAGGTGAGCATCACAAGCGCCTCGATCTTCCCTCAATAAAAGGTGTAATTCAATAAGAGAACTTGTGGAAGTCAGCGCCTCTCAGAAACCTCATGGGAACTCCCGCAGTCACCTAATTTGTTGCAGCTTTCCACTGCTGCTAATCGCTCTTCACCCTGGTGCTGCGGGAGCGGTAACGCACGCAAGGCAAGCAGCATTCTTTCCGGTATCTTTTCGCATATGAGGGCGTTTTGACTCGAAGACGTTTTCAGCGAGGCGAAGGGTCTCATTTGTGCGTCGCTGCAGCAGTCGAACCCAAGTTGAATCTGCAGCTGCAGCTACGAGTGTTCTCTGTCTGTCGCTGCGCCGACTGTTCGCTGGTTGTTCTGCAAAGATGGCGGGCGCCAGCGCAGTGCTGGTGCTGGACGGTCGAGGGAAAGTGATAATAGGCCGAGATTACCGCGGCGACGTCTCTCTGGCTATTAGCGAGAGGTTCGCCTGTAGGGTTATTGACCAGGAGGAGGCAGCTGTCACGCCTGTATTTGAAGACGAAGGGGTGACGTATTGCTGGGTGAAGCTGAAAAACATCTACTTGCTGGCGTTGACTCGCCGAAATGCAAACGCGACGATGCTTTTGGCGTTTCTGCACAAGCTTGGGTCAGTGCTGACGAGTTATTTCCACGAACTGGCTGAGGAAAGTCTTCGAGACAACTTCGTCATTACTTATGAGCTTCTGGATGAGATGATTGACAACGGATACCCCCAAACCACAGAGGTGAAGGTTTTAAGCGAATTCATCAAAAACCAGGCGCACCAGTTGTCTACAGCAGCCGTTCGGCCGCCCACCGCAATGACAAATGCAGTGTCATGGCGGTCTGAGGGAATAGTGCATAAGAAGAATGAGATTTTCTTAGACGTTGTGGAAAAACTGGATTTGTTGGTGGCTGCAAATGGAAACGTACTGCGTTCTGAAATCCTGGGCTCTCTTAAAATGAAGTCTTTCCTCTCTGGCATGCCGGAGCTGAAACTGGGGCTTAACGACAAGTTGGTGTTGGAAAACAGCGGGAAATCAACGGGACGAGGCCGTGCCATTGAAATGGAAGACGTGAAGTTTCACCAATGCGTTCGTCTTGCGCGTTTCGAGAACGACAGAACGATCTCCTTCATCCCCCCGGATGGCGAATGCGAGTTGATGTCGTACCGTCTTCACACCCAAGTGAAGCCGTTGATTTGGGTAGACTGTCAAATAGATACAGGCACCTCAGGCAGCCGCTTGGAGTACCTGGTGCGCGCCAGAAGTCAGTTCAAGCCTCGTTCAGTTGCTGGGGGCGTTGAAATACGAATCCCTGTGCCTGCTGATGCGGGAGCAGGGCACTTCAAAACGACCATCGGCAGCGCTAAGTACGTGCCTGACTTAGACTGTCTCGTGTGGAGCATCCGCCACTTCCAGGGGCAAAGAGAATACAGCATGACGGCGTCCTTCTCCCTGCCTTCTGTAGAAGACGAGTCCAGACGCAACTTCATGAGACGCCCCATTCAAGTTCTTTTTGAAATTCCCTACTTCACAGTCTCAGGCATCACCGTACGCTACCTCAAAATCATTGAAAAGAGCGGATATCAAGCACTGCCGTGGGTCCGATACATCACCCAAAACGGAGACTACCAACTTCGCCTCACTTGACTTGTTGCAGCGGTGCAGCTAGCTGCCGGCAGCGCTGCTGCTGCAGGACCCCTGCAGCATTGCTGCTTCAGCAGTCAATCACCAAATGTCACCAGCTACTGCACAACCCAGGATAGTGGGATTTCCCCTTTACCCGTTGTGTCGAGCACCAACAGCACTCGCCAGTTGCTGCTACCACATCGAGTCGCACTTCGTGTTAAAACTGCACAAGGAGGCGGGCCGGGGCCGTTGGAGCCCCCTGGAGACTGGCGAGCCCCCTTTGGGGGCCCAGGGAACTCCTCGTCCTCTATCGGCACGTGCAGGGGCCTGTTTCATCAATCAAGTACATTTTTAATCTCTGAGTTGGGTTCAAATTGCAAAATCCTGAGCCATTAGGCAAACGCTGCATGAATTCTGCTACGTGGGATGCACGCAGCTTTCTTGTGCCTCTTTCTGGGCTGACTGAAAGCGGTAATGTATTTGTGTAGGGGAGCTCAACGTGTACACAACGCATCTATTTGCTTCATCCTCTAAGGGTGGGCATTCCCGGAGAGGGTGGCATTTGATGCTGCTGCTCCGGCTGCTGTAGTTGAGGTCGTTGCTGCTGCACCTGCTGTTGCAGCAGCTGCTGTTGCTGTGCTTGCTGTTCCTGGCAGCGGCAGCAGTCTATACAGGGGCACAGGCAAACCGACCCGAAAAAGCCGGAACCGCTTACGTGGGTTGAGGCGTTCAGGTCGAGGAGAGATTCCAGGTGTGCGTATGCTGCTGCGGGGGGTCCGCCGCATGCAACATGATAGGTGCTGAGTAAGCAACAGCTTGAGTTCACATTGAAGTCGTAGACGAGGCAGATTAGAAGAGGAGAGAAAGGAGCTGGCGTTTCTTCGTACCCATCTAACAGTCTCGCATTTGCGACGTGTCGGGGAGACTCGGTTTCTGATATTTTCAAAGCTCGCGAGGAGATGCGCTGCTGCTCTTGCTGCTGTTGCTGCCGCTGCAGTGGTGCAGGCTGTTGCTGCACACTGCTGCAGCATGGATTCCTCGTATAGCGGCCTAGATAGCTCACAGCCGCTCTTCCTGCAGGCGAACAGCGTTTTTGAATCCATTGGTAATCAATCATATGTATACGTGTATATTGTCTATATATGTGATGCATGAACACTACATATACTATATTTGAGTTGCTTCTGCATATGGCCTGTAATTATTTATTATACATGGCAGGTCTTTTCTGTGTGTAAGAGCATTCACCATGAGCCCTACGGGCCCCCCGTCCCTCGAACATCTTTTAGTTTGCTCGCTGCTGTCGACCCTTCTAACATCCTTGAACTGAAGGACAGCCATTGCATTGCATTCAAAGGAGTATATATGTTTAAATATATATTGATACAGTTTAGGGCCAAGGATTTTCCCGTTAGAAGACAGAAGTTTATAGCCCCTTCCGCTTATGCTTGTCGTTGCAGAGGTTTTTACTCGCATTACCCGCTTTGGCGATCGTTGCTTAGGGTTTAGGGGTTTATGGTTGCAAATGGCTATTACTTTTAGTTTTGTGGCGTTTTAAAGGAGTACAAAATGTGTAAAAGCCGCGTGCTAACCCGGATATGTGATTCACTTTTGGAAAATTGGGTCTTGAGGGAGATCGACGCATAATCCACAAGGGCGTTCCGTAGGCAGTTGGCTGTTGAACAGCAAGCACCAAAAAAGGAGAAATAATAATGTATTTCTAAATTTATTTATGCTTTGTTTATGGGTTTATTAACAAGGTTGCTTTTGATGGAGCGTCAAAGCACGCAAACGTCTCGACGAACCGCTGCGGCCGACTGCTCAGGGGCCCCAAACGATCGGCGTCGTTGAGTACAGCAGATACACCTCTTCGCAGCATGCACCCTTAAAAAACACCAAACACCAGGAGGAGAAAAGACTAAAGTAAAACAATAGTTATAATTATAATAGGCTTAAGAAGGGGATCTCTAGAAGGGTTACCCCATGCTTGGGGGGCCCCTAGCTGCTGCCGTGGGCAGTCGTAGGCTGAGAGAGCAGACGACGCTGCTGCAGCTCCTCCCCAGCAACTGTGCAGCAAATTTGCTCCGTATAAAGACAAACGGAGGCCTCTTCTGCTGTTCATGCAGAGGCAGCAGGAGACCTGGAGACGCCTGACGGATGACTGAAGAGGGCCTAGAGCCACCAGGCCTCCGATGTTATTATCGCAAGACGAAGGTGAGAGGACTATACACATGCAACACATACGGCCTAAGCGGTAGCTGGATCTTCATCTCCTGCTGCGCCTGCTACTGCTGCTCTCCTGCTTCGCTGCTGCAGCTGTCGCCCTTGCGGCGGGGGCCTCGACTGGTATCATAGCGGATCTCATTCTCTTCCCTCTCGATTTTCTAAAGACCCATGCACAGGGCAATAACATCCCACCCATCCCCCCGGCAGCAGCGCCAGCAGGTCTTGCTGCTGCGGCGTCCGCTGCAGCTCCTGCTGCTGCTACCGTTACTTCTGCAGCAGCTGGATCTCCCCCGACCAGCAGCTCGCGTAGTGGGGCACATTTGGCCTCAGGCCGACCTCCTGCTGCTTCGAATGCTGCTGCTGTAACTTCTCGCGAGCAGATAGGGTCTCGTTCCGGTGTACGATGTCGGGGGAGGCGGAGGGCGCTGAGCAGTTGTTACGGCGGGATTGCAGCTCTGGCTATGGGCAGCATGCCGTCTTCTGCAGGTTTCTTTGTGGTGTATGAGATGGCGAAAGAGAAGTTGAAACGCCTGAGTATGTGGAGGGAGTGGAGGGGGCATCACAAGGCCTCCTGCTGTTATTAGTGATGGTGCAGCAGGTGTAGATGCAGCAGCTCCTGCTGCTATTGTTGGTGCAGTTGCTGCGGATGTTCTGTCTGCAGTCAAACCTGTGTCTACTGAAATTCTCGTGTGAAACTACATTAGCTTGCTACTGCTTCTGACTTTTGCTGCGCTGTGGCGTTCTTACCTCGCTATAGATACCGACGCGCCGCTGGCATCAATGCACATCGCCGCAGCAGCCGTAGCGGAGTCGAGCGCCTGTGTCATTCGGTGAGTGCCCAAGGACAGAAGATAGGGGGGGATAGGGAGGTCGCACTGTACTCAAAAGCAAAGATAATGGAGTTGGTGACATTATCTGGTATTCACGTTAATGGTGCTGTGTGGTCGATTTGAGTCAAATTTATAAGGATTCTACAGGGGGTTGGGAAGGAGTTGTCGTGGGCTGGGATGGGTTCGGATGGCTTGGCTTTGGTGAACTGCCGTTTTTTTAGGGTGCACAGACCTGAGCTCAGGCGTGCGTACACCGCAACTTTGGCCTCCTGAGAGAGCGTTGTGTTATTGGGCGCTTGAGTTGCACAGGGGTGTCGTCGCCCTTGGCAGGGAGCAGCTGAGCGGTTGACTGCTCTTAGCTGTGGGTGGACTGTTCTGCTGCTACTGTTTTTGCCCTTGCATGCAGAAATCCATTTGAGGTGGTCAAGCAGCAGGTGCAGTTGGGCCTGCATGCATCGACCGCTGAGGGTTTTTCGGCTGTCTGGCGGTTGGAGGGAATGCGCGGCTTCTTCGTGGGGCTCGGCACTTCAATGCTGCGGGATGTACCGTTTGCTGCAATGCAGCTTTCTTTGTGGGAGTGGTTTAAGCTAAAAGCGTTAGGTGGGTCGCTTCTCTTCTAGATAATTATATATATAAATATATAATATATGTGTGTGTATGGATGTGTTTTTTTCTTGTTGAACATGTGGATGCAAGTACATATGTACGTATTTCAATGCACATTAAAAGCATCGTACAGGTTTGCCTCACGTTATGTGCGGCAGCTCGTGTAAGATCGTCCACGTCGGTACTTATGAACGCATATTTATATACGTATGGCTCAATAAATTTATTTGATTCGAAAGGCTTATGGTTGTTTTGTCTGCCTGCACAGGGGAAAATCCTCCTTCTACCAGCGTCACGACTGTGGTATCTGGGGCGTCAGGAATGGTTGCAGGTTCGTGTGGCGTGTTTTTAACTGTCAGCTCAGGCATGTTGAGTTTCTTTTTGTTAGCTCAGTGTGTCAAGACACCGGAGTATTTGCTCAGTTGTGCTGAGCCTCTGCCTTCTGAGGAAGCATTGTGATCCTGTGAGGGTTATTTCGTTGGTGCAGGAGCCGTTGCCGCCGTAGTGACAACTCCGATGGACGTCGTGAAAACGCGTCTAATGACCCAAACTCCAGGAACGCGTGAAGTGAGTTCCTCGACGCAGGAGCTGCATGCAACTGTTCAGGCGGAGGAAGCCTTTACGGGTGTTGCTATGAAGTAGGCGGCTCTGTCTGCATGCAGCAGAGGTGGTTCTTCGTGTGTTGTGTTGTGCGGTGGGTTAACTGTTTAGTACAGGGGCTTCTTTCACTGCCTGAGCACAATGCTGCGGCGAGAGGGTTTCAGGTCTTTGTTCTTGGGGGTTCAGATGAGGTGTCTGTGGGTAGCGCTGGGGGGCGGCATTTTCCTGGGAGGATATGACGCGTTTAGCGGCTACTATCGTCATCTGTTTAAACGAAATAATCTTTTTGAGCCCCAGTGCTGCACCAACTGCTGCCAGCCAGCAGAGTAGGTGGCTCCTGCGCCTTGACTTGCAGCTAAAGCGCAGTGCAGACTGCATCACCAGCAGCACAAACTAAAAAATAAAACGAACCAGATGAGTTGTGACTGAGCGAAATCGCTGCTATTCAATTCACTGCAAAGCAGAAAACAACTGTACGCTACCCCTTAAACGAATGCACACCAGAGTTTTCCTGCCAAATTGAATGGATGTAGTCCATGAATTAGCTCAGTTTAATTCGCTTGACTGCCGCTTACAACACTAGCGCCCAGATGCACTGTTAGAACAGCTTCTCCGCTGCTGCCAGCGGCTGGACGCGTCTAGCACTCAGTTGTATAGACGAGTTTACTTGAAAGCATTTAAACAATTTAACTTAAAGACTTGTCGAGCAACGTTTGGGAGACAAAAAATGCCAACTGCTCGGCAGTGAGCCTGCGCTCGTTTTGTTGCAGTCGAATTACAGCAGATCAAAAATTATTTCCGATTGCATTTGCACGCTAGGGGCCAGCCATAGCTCGGCTTAGTTCACATGCAACAGAAAAGCCGCTGCAGATTGCCGGCACCTTAGCTAAGGTGTAGCACAGGGATGCAGCGGCACGCAACACGCAAGCAAACAAAGAGCTCATTAATCTACATATGGTTCGTCATCCTGGTCGACGTCTACCTGGGGGGGCATGTCGGGGAAGATGGGCAGGAGCATCGCTGGATGCGTGAGTGCCACAGCTTCAGCAAGCAGTCTTGCGTTGGGGTCGGCTTGAGTCAGGCCCAAGATCAGATCCTTCATTTCCGCAGGCATGCAGCTGATGCAGTTGGCGAAGTTGAGGGCTCCTGAAGAATCGAGGGATAGTTGAGAGCACCAGAAGGTAAACAGAGTCATCCCCAGCTGCCATGCGTCCTGAGAGGGAAGCGCCGTCATGCTGGCGTACGCCGCGTTGTCTCTCAACTCAGGAGGCAAGAAGACAGGAGTCGTTAAGGTGAACTTGTAGTTCTCGACCAAAGAGGCGTCTTTTTGCGTGGCCTGAAACAACCCGCCGAGGAAGACAATTCCTTTCTCCGTCACCAGAAACGATGCGGGGTTTATGTTGGTGTGCACCATCAGAAGGCAATTCAAGTTGGCCACCGCTCGCACCGCTTGCTGAGACAGACTCAGCAGCGCCCTGTAAGATCTCTTGCCAGTGCCTGCATTCGCCAGTACCGTCTCTGCAGTAGCTCGAATCAAAGGCCGCCGGGAAATAGCGTTTAAAAAGACCTGGCCGTCGGGAGCCTGAACGAAGGTGCTGAGGCTGGTGAACTCGTACAAGTCAATGGGAATGTCGAGGCGCAGAGTGTGGCGAAAGTTGGCTAGAGGTTCGCCTGCAGGAGCCAGTTTTGCAATTGCGAAGTCCCTGTCTAGAGCCTGTAAAGCAGAAAACTGGCCCTGAACCTCCGTATACATCCGCCCGATCCACTGCCGCTGCAGCGGCTGCTGCTCCTGAAACAGCTTGTCTTGTACCAATAAGTCAACGAAGCGTTCTTGGTTTTGCAGCACCATGAGAAACGTCGCCTCTCTCGTCTCGTACCCGTTAGAAAGCAACACAGGTTGATCGACACCTTGCGGCATGAAGCCTCCGAGAATGTCGACTAAACGCGACACTTTGTTGGTGAGCCACCAGCCCGCTCTGTTTTTGCTTAAGACTTGAGCCAGGTATCTCTGCCCGGGCTCCTCTGAGTACCGAGATTTCTTGCCCATCCCTCCTAAAGTCTCCGTAGATGCACTGAAACCGGTGTACTTACTGTTCCCCCCATAGGTGTTGTAGCCTGCATACCCCTCGGCCGGGACAGAGGCAAAGCTCGCAGCGGATGGATAGTTGGAGTACAGAGGGAAAGCACTTGCATAGGGAGTGCCGTTGTATCCCGCTGCGTTTGCGTACTTCGCATACTTCTTCAAGCCCATGTACATCTTCATGCTTTTGAGCGTCTGCATGATGCCACCACCTATAGCTCCGTCAAGGCCGATGCCTTCGGCCGCCATCGGAGCAGCAGCAACAGCGGGGACCGCCATTGCAGCGTAGGGTACAGCCAATGCAGCAGAGGGTACAGCCATTGCAGCAGAGGGCACAGCCATTGCAGCAGAAGGTATAGCCATTGCAGCAGAAGGTACAGCCACGGGTGTAGAAGTTACAGCCATATTAGTTGAAGAGCGACCAACCACTTTAGTAGTGGGCATTGCATATGAAGCAGTGGATACTGAATATGAAGAAGTGGGTACTTCATATGAAGCCGAGGGTACGGCGTATGAAGCCGTGGGTACTGAATATGAGGCCGTGGGTACTGAATATGAAGCTGTCTGTACTGCATATGAAGCCGTGGGTACTGCATATGAAGCCGAGGGTACTGCATATGAAGCCGTGGGTACTGCATATGAAGCCGTGGGTACTGCATATGAAGCCGTCGGGACTGCATATGAAGCCGTGGGTACTGCATATGAAGCCGTGGGTACTGCATATGAAGCCGTCGGTACTGCAAATGCGGCAGGAGATACGGGCATTGAAGCGGGGGGTATCATCCCCCTGTTATACTTTCTCTTCTTCCAGCCGCCCTGTCCAGTCACGGCATTGGGGTCCTCTCCGCCAGCAAGTTCCTTTTCGCCGAGTTCGCGCTGCGCTGTAGCTCGTAGAGAGGGTGTAGAGGCGTCAGTTGAACCTTCACGAAGGATGCGTCCCTGGCTTTCAAGCCCAACCTCGTTCATGTTCGTGCTTTCCTCTTCCTGTTCCTTCTCGGTCTTTTCCAGCTGCGAATGTGAATCCGCAGACGACTCCACTTCACTGGTGACGACGGCCAGGGTAGGAGACGTAGAAAGAGTGACCAAAACCGAGAGAAGATGTAGCAAGATAAGCGCCGCGAGAGGCTGCCTCCCTCTGCAAGCCATCATCATGTTTGGATTTCGGTGCGCCGATAGCACTTTCGGTATACGTGACAGTTTATGTATTTGCCGGTTGGGCTGTTGAAAAGGTGCGATGCTTTGAGATACAATGCAGAAGAACAAATGACCAACAGAGTAAAACTGCTTAAAACACAGCTGAAGGAGCCGCGGACATCAGTTCTGCGATCGCTAGAAACAGTACAAGGTCTCGAGGGCGCGAGACGATCGAGACAAGGTCGCACCAAAATAAATTCTCGAAAAGCAACTCAAAAGTGCTCAATAGGCAAAAGGACATATTCAAATTCAAAGAATGCTTAGAGTCTTGTTGTAAAACAATAGATCTGATGCAACTAGCTGCCGGTTGCGGGCCTGCAGCTTGGCAGTCAGCCAAGCGCGCGCAGTTGGCAGCGGGGCGAAAACGACCGAGTGACCGCGAGACACTTTTGCTTGTGCCGTCCAGTTCCTTCTTGTTCTAATATTGCGAATATCAACTTAAAAAGATAAACAATACTATTTCTGTTGATTTCATGCTCGACATGCATATTTCACGCGGACATCCATGCGACGACAGTTCCACTTCGCAGACAACAAGCGTGACCTTGTCTGGCCTGTGGACAGCCAGCTATCCACGCAAAACAGAGTCTAGGTCCTAACATTTTGAGCTGCAAATGTCTTAATCCTACGTCCAAATTAATGTTTAAGGGAATATAATGTCAATCCGGCAGTAAGGATTGTCAGTTGCTGTGTCAATTTTCGTTCTTCGTGGTTTCCACCGTACCGAGCGGTCACGACCGTGCCTTTCAACGCTCACCAACCGTCCATCCCTGACTCGACAAAGTGAAAATACGATAGAATTCGTAGCATAGTGGCTCTGTTAATATGATGTGCTGTAACCGACGATATACGCTGTGTTCGCTCTCTCCGTTTCGACCGCACTCCCCACTAGAGAAACCGAGGGTCCGGAAAAGTAGCTGGAATGAAAGTTCGGCGCTAAGTGAACTAAAATGTGCACAACTACCCTTCACAGTTGCTTCTCAACCCTCAATATCGAGCTGTACTTAGAGGCGGCCCAGCAGCGGGCCTCCCTCCGCCTCCCAAGCGGGCTGTTCTTGGTAGCCTGCATTAAATTTCGACGCAAAAAGAGAATGCTTGCTACTAAACGACGGTCTCTACTAACTAGCCTGAATTGACGCTGTTGTTGTCACGACCTTCTTCCGTTGTACGTCTGATTAGAATCAGGTCTTGGAATTGGCTCTAACCTGTCTCAGCCAGGTTTCAGGTTTAGAGTTTCCGCTGGGGCCTCCTTTCTTTAAAGTTTAGAATTAAGGCGCCCACCGAAGGTATGCTCATTCAAAGTACGTCTCTGGCGTCCAACACAAACCGACGACTATGTACGCGCCGCTGCAACGGGTAACAACGCATGCGGGGCTGCGCCACGCTTTCGTCTTAGCTGCTTGCGTCCTATCAGAGTATAGTAATCCGCAGCCCTTCCCCCGCGGGGGACTTAAAAGAATGCTGGTCATCCTCGCTTCGTGGACTGTCTGCTTCACCGTCAGCATCCTTTATTCGTCTCCCCAACGCTTCCGCCGTGTCTGTCTCCCAAAGGCTCCGTTGCCTTGGCGAGATATCTCGCAGGCTGTCTTCAGTCATTGGCAGCTGCTCTGCCGTCTCGCTGACAGCTACTTCAACTGGAGAGAACGGGTATTCAATCAGCGGAGGAGCGCACCCCACATTATCGCCTGTGTCTGGCGCTGGAGATACGAATGGAGCCTTGTCGGGGCGCATGCGAGAATCGTTGGTCCCCTTGACTCCTGGCGAGAACCCGCTCTGAGCTGCTGCGAAGAACTCGCCCAGTTTTGCTGCAGTCGACTGTCTGGGGCGTTCAGCAGCTGCTAAAGCTTCTGTTGTCTCGGGGGGCGCCGCTGCGCTGCTTGGGGTGCTGTCTCCCGCGAAGAAGGAGGTAATGTTTGACGCAATACCCGAGGCGAGCCCTGAGTTGTTCAAATACTGAGACACGGCGCTGGCTCCTCTGTAGGCGTGCTCCACGCCAACCCCTGCCAGTCGTTTGAGATGTCCAAGAGCAGCATCTGGGCCCTCCCCAGCGTCTTTATCTCCCTTACTTGCACTTCCCTCCCCCCGCAGCGAATGAGGCAAAAGTATACCCTTCTTCCAGGTCCTCTCTCCCAGGGCCTCTGTGACTCCTCCGTCCGGTCTTACGGTTTCGCTGGGCACGGCGCCCAGGCCTTCATTCAAACTCAGCGCCGCAATAGCCCGCGATATCGGTTTAAACAGAGAATCCGACACCTGCTGCAGAGGATCAAGCTCGTCCAGACCCTCCCTGCTCCTTCGACCGCCCCCAGGCACAGGCCGAGGCACCCCACACGCCGGAGTGCGGTTCCCTTCTACGTCGTCCGCGCTGCAAACCGGTCACAAAAAAGGTCTCTAAAGCTCATCAAAAGAAAATAACCTCAGCAGGGAAATCCCAATGAGCCCCTCAAGCGATACGCAGATGTACCAGCAACAACTCAGAGGCGAGGATGATCTACGCCGCCTACCGGAGTCGCATGGCGGAGCTCAGCAAAGCCTTCGGGTCAAACGAGGGGAGATGCTGCAGCAGCTTCATGCAAGCTGTGAAGTCCCCAGCCAAGAGGGCTGGCCTGAGCTGCAGCAGCAACCGGAGACCGTTCACCAGCCCACATGCGAAGTACGTTAAGGAGAACAACACTCGTGACCCGAGATAAGCACATCGCACGCATGCAAATGGAGCATTTCGCCCTCGCCCTCAACCCACCCAGATGATTATCGCGACGCAAACATAATACAGCAACGGTAAAGGCCTTCCTGTATCTGCTATGAAGCCGTCCCACAGAGCCAACACATCAGGCATTTCGAACTCCTGCAGAAACAAGGCAAGCCCACGGCCCTCCCCAAAACCTTCAAAACCTCCCTGGCCATGCGCCGCATAGACAGCTGCTTTGGTTATCGACACTAACCGCTTCATTTAAGATTGCTCTATGTACACTATTCAGACAATACATGGAGGATCCGCAGTGCGTACACGGGTTAAAGCAGACACGACAGAAACGAAGCCATGCCCTCGACCCTCAGCCCCAAGGAATGGCGTCGAATCTTACTTGGGTCAGCATCAGCAGCAGCCACCGCAAGGCATAGAACTGCGGCTCGACGCCAACTGCGTTGAGATGCACCCAAACTTCTTCATCCTGCAAAGAGCACACCCGCGGCGTGACCCATCGCAGACGCAAAGCTAAGTGCCAGGGCAGGCGCCCTTCCCCATACAGCAAGCAGCTCAACGCTACAGTTGCAGTGCTGGACTGAGCTGCTTGCTGTTGCTGCAGCAATGAGGCCCCCTGCACTTCACTCCTAAAACCACCCCCCATGCCTAGCTAAGCCCGTGGCGGTGGTCCGTCTCCGCACCTTCTGCCTCAGAAGAGCATCTAAGCTTGATAGACGACCTTTCACGCCAGCGTCCGTGGGGTCGAGGGCTTTGCAGAAGGCATCCCGTTGTTGCTGCATGACTTCGCTAAAGCAGTAAAAGATTTCTGCCTCTGCCTGAAAACGCAAGGCGAAGAGAACATAGAACGGAGCTTCTTAACCCAAACCTCTCCCGCCCAGATGCAAGCCCTCCACCCCGCAGTGGCTTTTCTTTTTCGCCGGCCTCAGCTGTCCTCAACAACAGACCCTGAGCCGTGAGCTTCAAGCTCTAAAGCTCAAAGTAGCGAAGCAACCGCCTGTTTAATCAGGAGCGATGCGTTTTACGCCGGTTGTTGTGATAAGGCTCTGCTAACCGCCGCACCTGTTCATAGTCTGTGTAGGTGGGATCGGTCATTAGTGCATAATAAATGGGGGCCAGGATTTCGTTCATGCCTTGGACATAGCACAGGCCTGCGTTGACTTTGGCGTAAATAAACAACAAGCGCGACAACACGTCGTAATGACGGTGCGGGGTTATCATGTTGCACACATCCTGCACTCCCGCAGGCGCCCGCCAAGGCTGCACAGTATCCCCCCCCTTCCTTTGCTGCTCAGCTGCAGCAACACCACTGCCACCTTCTGTAGCGTCTGTAGCAGCTGCAGCGCAGTCCTCAAGGTACTCGCTAGGAAGCGGGAAGCCCGGCTCCTTTCCAGCCGCCCTGGCGACAACGGCCGCTTCCGCATCCGCATCCACAGCAGCAGGATCAGTTGCTGCTGCGGGAAGGCTTTGGAGCAGTTGCCTTCCCTTTTCAGCTTCTTGAAAAGACGTCATTGAAGACCTCTGACTCACCGCCTGTCCCCGCAATGGGGGAGAGTCCGACTCGTGAGAGCCCCTGGAGGACAGACGTGGGTCTTGAGGCGAGCTGCTGCTTTTGCTGCTGCCCCTGCTATTCGTGCTGGCATTTCTGACTCCCGCCTTGTTTTGGGCGGGATCCAGTTGTCTATCGAGCAAATAACCTTCTTGCTCTACTGCTACAGAGGTCTCCAGCGCATCCGCTGCGCAAAGGAACTGTCTGCTGCTGCTGCAGCCAGATCGACTGGAGCTACCGTGCAGCTCGCTGCTACCCCCTTCCAGCAAACACTCCGAGGAAGACGATGGAAATATCATCTTATCGTCGCCGTCCCCCGATTTCGCCCCGACCTTAACACTCTGCTGTCGTGTGCTGCAGCCGCCCCTTCCTGCTGCTTGCAACGATGGGCTGCCGCGGCGACTGACACCGCTTCCGCCGCAGGCTGCCGGACCCCTGCTGCTTCCACTGCTGCTGCTCCGCGCACTTTCATTCGGCGGAGTCGCTGAGGCGGTGTCAGCCACGAGCCGTTTCTTGGCACGAAATGCAGAGGGGAGGCGGAAGCCCTTGAGAGAAGAAGACGAAGTATTACCGCTGCTGCTGCTGCCCTGCTTGCGGCCCGCGCGTGTACCTTCGCCGGCAGGGTTAGAGGAAGCACTGGATTGCCGCTGTTCGTGCTGCTGCTGCTGCTGCAGTAGGACATCGTAGTTGACTAGAAGAGGAACCTGCTCATTCTGCTGCTGCTGCTGGGGCTGCGCGTGTCGCGTAGGCGGCGGCGGGTAGAGATGGAGCTGCTGCTGTCGCGTGACAGTTTGCTGCGGATTGAGGGCAAAGAAGCACAACTCCGGCCGTGTCCTGAAGACATCCTTGTTAATCTGATCAAAGACTTCGGCGTCCACCCAGTAGCCGCGCCACTCGCTGGTCGCGCTGCGACACAGAGGCTGAGTAACAAAGACAGCGGCAGCAAGCAGCAAACCCTCCTCAACACACCCGAAACCTTTAGCCGTTCACTAGTCAGAGGCTCTCTGAAGTCCCCAGGTCATCAAGCGCCTGCCTTCTGAAGAAGGAATAGCAATCAAAAGCTATAAGAGAAGCTGAAGATGCACGAATGCTGTTCCAGGTGGCCTAGGGGATGCAAGGGGGGTTCCAAGGCTCACGTGGTCCTTAACAGCTGAGAGAGGAATGGAGGAGTCCGACTGGTGGCGGGTGCCTTCTGTGGAAGATCCACAGCTGGAAGTTTGCCTGTCACGCGACGCTGTTGTGTTGCCCTCATCAACAGCCGTAGACAGCTTGTCTTTGGCTTCGTCTGCTCCATCCTTTCCATCCTGCTGCTGCTGGTTCCGCTGTTGCTCCTGTTGCTGTTGCTGCATGCGCCGCAAGCGACGCACTGCCTCGGGCTCCCGAATGAACTCTGCCTTGTACGATTCGTACGCCTCCCTGAGGCCGGCCCCAGCCCACACGCACAGAGCCAGCAATTTTAGCACGTGTAGAGAGGATCATCTGTGTATGTATACAAGGTTTTGCACCATTGCATTTACAAACGCATGCATTGGCTCAAAGGTCTAGTGACTAAAGAAGATGCGACTCATGCGATGCTTGTGGAAATGAGCTGAAAACCCCCACCTTAGTTTGCACCGGCGTTGCTGCCATTCAGCCGGCCGGGGGGGCAGACAGTGGAGGAGAAGACGCCAGTATATCGACCGCAGCGCAGCACAGCCCTCAGGCAGCCCCTTAGCGCAGATCACTCGCAGCAGCTGCAGGTCCAGCGTCTCGGGCTCGAGGGCGTCCAGGCACGCCTCAAGGCTGCACCCAAAACAAGAGCCAAGACCCCAGCAGCAGCTGCAGCAACAACAACCAACTGGACTTATCCATCAACGCACATATACAACAACCACTGAGCAGCGTACAGACAGATACTGGCGCCCCCACGAGCGCCCCAGGATGCAACAATGAGAAGGCACGGGCTATTCAAGCCCGGCGGATTATAACAGGACTGCACAAGCAGGCGGCGCGTTAAAGAGGAGCAAGCGGGAAGTCGTCTGCATAAAAATAAACAAATGACTAAATAAACGCAACACGCAGAAAAGAACATTCAGAGCTGCATAGTACCGGCTGCGCGTCCTGGCGTTCACTTCCCGGTCCATCAGCAGCTCCACATGGCGACGCAAGGCCTTCATAGATTCTTCCCCCGAAGGGATGCCGTAGCGTGTGGTCTGCCCGTTGTCACTGTCTCTGCTAGTGCCGCTGCTGCTGGTATTGCTACTGCTGCTGTTGCAATTGCCGCTGTTGCTGTTGCTGCTGCCAGAGCTGCTGCCGCTGCTGATATCGTCTTTGCTGCTGTTGTTGTTGCTGAGGTTGCTTTCCCCGTCGCAGCTCTTCGCTGTTGAAGGAACCGACAACGACTCCGTTGCTGCTGAAGGCAGGGGCAGTACGCTGCCGCTGCCGCCGCTCGTGTCGGTACTATCCTTTTCGTTCTTGCTGCTGCTGTTGCTGCGGCTGTGCCTCTCTTGCGGTGTTGAAGGGCAAGGGCTGCGTTGCCATTCTGCCGAAGTCGGCAGGTCGGGGCTTTTCTGCCCGAGGAGCTGCGCCGGGGGCCTCCTAGAGCTGCCCTCTGTCACTGTGTGCGCGTTTGTTATCGATGGGCATACTTGGGTGATTTCCCCCACATCTTTTGCTGCCAATGTATCATTGGCGGTTGCAGCCCCGGCAGCAGCATTTCGTGGAGATGTAGCATCGGGTGCAGCAATGGTGGGAGAGGGGGTTAAGGAAGCCCTAGTGTCCTGGCTCGCCATGGGATGTGTCGTTTGCGCCTTGCGCCGTCCGTTCTACTCCGCTTGACCTCTTGAGACGATTCCTTTTCCTTAACATATGCGTCACGCTTCAGGTCATTACCAGGATCTCGCGCAGTAGCACTCGGAAAGCAGAAGCTACAGCTGGTGGACACCCTCCTCGAGGGGGGTACGTCCCGGTTACAGCGCAAGATTGCTCTTGCTGCTGCTGCTGCTGCTGCTGCAGAGCCCGCGGTAAAACTACCGCTGCAGCTGAAGTTGCAGCAGCAGCCGCCGTTGTTGCGTTCTTAGCGCAGTTCTGGCCAGGTGATCCGGAAGACGAAATGGAACGAGTTGGCAGCTGCAGCTGCTGCAGCGCCTTTAGGCGAGAACAAGGGCCAGTGCATGCACGTAATTCTTGGAGGTAGAAGTTCAATTAAGCTACGTAGGCGGAGCTGGGGCAGACGACGGCGGTTCAGCAGCGTCGCTTGCTGCCCAGGGCCTTGAGGCGGGCGGATGCTCTGTCCCACACGCTGTCACTGCAGCTTTCCTCTTGCTCGGTAATGGTTTGTTAAAACCTGTGCTATTTTCGTTCATATAAATAATTTGCAGCCAAATTTTTTGATCGCTTCGGAGGAAACACAGGGCCGTCGCCCTTGCAAGTGTAATCAGGGTGGCGTCGCTTCCCGATCAAAGAAGCTGCAGATGATAAGTATGTCCGGAGGATAAAAGACTGAAACACATAGACGGGTTTTAACTGTAAATACTGGATATCAAAGAATTTTAAAAGTCCCAAGGCCATCTCCCTCTGACGTTGTTCCGGTCTCTGCACACAACTTGCAGGTATGAGCATCCTGCGTTTCTCCACATATGGCGCCTGTGCGTACACCTTAGAGGCCTTGCTGCTGAATAACGGCCCAAAATGTTTAAAGGAAGCTAACTGTAGCCGAGGCGTTCCACCCCGAAGGACCCACGAAGTATTTACGTTTCGTATGTCGGGGTGGAAACGCAAGCCAGTCGACGTCTAGCTGGGCAACAAATTATCTCATCAATTGCAGCATTATTTTGAGCATTAATACCCGTACGTTAACTTGAGTATATATATATATATATATGTGTGTGTACATTACGGTTGAGGCGCCATCAACTACAACGGAACATGGCGAACTCCCAAGATGAGCAAGTTCAACAGAGGATCAGGTGGTTGTTACACGCCAACATTGACGTTGTTGGGAATATTGCTTGAGTTCAGCAGAAGCGAAGAAAGAAGAGCTAGAGAATGAGACAGGAATGAAGGATAAAAGTGTAGTGAAGCGCGAATTGTGCAAGGGTGCGAAACATTCAAAAAGAGTGAACCGAGATTACCCCGGCCTGTTGTGAACTAGGAGGGTCATTCGCGTTAGCCGAACACCGTTGTGAGCTGCCCTCCTCCCTGCTTCTGGGCGTCCTGGGCGCCGGATCAGCAATGCCATGGGAGGTTGTGGAATAGAGTAGGCCCCTCTTCTGAACTGCACCCCTTGCTGCTGTACCCCCTTACGCAACGGGGATTCTACATACATGCGCACCCAAGCACCCTTTCTGCTCACATGTCCACACATTCTTGCGCACCCAAGCACCCTTTCTGCGCACATGTCCACACATTCTTGCGCACCCAACCACCCGAATCCACATACTTCTTTGCACGTATAGTAGAGTACCATGCATTGTACATACAGACGAGGTGGACCGGATCGCTCCGTTTGCATTGCTTACACTTCTACACACACACTTGGTACGCCTGCAGCAAAAGGATGCTCGCACGGGTTTTTGTTTTACCTAATTATTGCCTCGTCCCCACAAATTGCTCCTCGGCAAATAACTAAACGGTTTTCTTCACAGCAAGCAAATATCGCAGACAGTCCACAGGGTTGCTGTGCAGACGAAACCGCAGGGCCGGCGTAGAGTTGGTGCGTAAGTCACCGCTGAACTCAGAAAGGATAGAGAAATGGAGAGCATGTTGCAATAGCTCACTCCACTGTCCTGCTGCTTCAAGTTTCAAATGCCTGCCTCCGAAGCAATGTGAGACAACTTTCAGGTGTCTTGAATAACGTCGGCTTGGGCTAATGGCAGACGCGGAACGACACAAGATGGTGTGCAATCCGTACCCCGCCTGGGTAGATATATGGAGCATGCAGCCTCAGCTCCTGGTAATATGGCGGAACCCACGTTGCCGTCGGACCGCACTGGGACCGAGCCCTTTGCTTTTTCCTGGAGTGTCTCAAGGCGGCAATAATTGCTCAGCAACGTTCGAGTGGCAGCCACTCATGTCGGGATGCGCACGAACTAATTCCTCCTCTGAATACGAGGATATTGTCAGGGCAAAGTTAATCGCTTGGCATTCTTGCAGTGCCCCAGTCAAACGTAAAGCCTTCTCTATGCCGTAAATCAGCTCCTGCCCTGACCGTGCACCACAGAGCAGGCGATGTAGTGTTTTAGTCCGCAACTTACTACAACTGCGCGGGCTGTTCAGGGAGTCGCAGTCGGCGGCCTTGATGAATTGCAAGGGAGTCATTTCCTGCAGTCCTTGCTATGCGCCAGGTAGGAAACCGAAGCATGCGTGGCTTCAACTCAGTGCAGTTGCCAATCCAGTTGCCGTTGATAGCACGAGGAGAGGTGATGCTTGCTGAATAGCCTTCCCGTTGCAACCTTATGGCCATTTTGGCCGCTGTGAAACCGCCGCCCTCATACTGGGGGCCGCCCTTGCCCCAGTTTTCTCACGCCTTCAACTTGTACGAACTTGAATTTTGGTCTGCGGAAGACAGTGGTTAAATCCGTGCATCCTGTATGAGTGAACTGGGTTATTGCTAGTCCTTCCTACCCCAAGGGTTAGGCCGAGTTCACGGCTGTCATCGTCGTCGCGTTTATGGTACAAGTGGCATTAGGTCCGATACGGCATTTCGACTCACTTCATGGACCAATACCGAGTGAGCCCATAACGCGGGATGTTCGTATTAAGTGAGGTGTTCATATTTAAACTCGAGTAAAGCACAAGCACCGGCGGACAGCGAATTAACCTTAGGGCAGTTCTGGACAAGTCGCAGACGGGGAAGGTCAGAAGAGGAACTTCAGGCATTGTATGAGGTGGAAAGGATGAAAAACATGCAGAGAAACAAAATTAGATAAAGACAACAAGCATCTGCGCGTAGCTGGTGGCGATAGAGTCACCTCAGTAGATGAATAATGAGCGTTTAACTCAGACAAGTCAAGCTAGTGCTGGCCCATTACTAAAGAGTGTTGTTGTTCGCATGCAATGCCAAATATTTGCCCGGAGAGCTGCAAAGGATCGACGGCCTCACAGGAGTGAACATCACCTGCATCGGGGGCCGCCACCGGTCGAGATTAGACCAACCACTGGGGGCCCTCTACCTAGTACACGCTAGGGAGGCCCTGATGTGCACTAAACTTACTGCACATCCTAGTGCAAACGCTTTGCATCATAATACCATTTGTATCGAGAAGTTTTCCGAATGTTGTTTAACGGCAGTTGGGACTGTTGCAGCTTGCGTGTGCCTAGGGCGCTTTGTTCCCTTACCAGTAGCAGTACGATACGCCACACATTTTGCAGCAGTCTAAAAGCCGGCGTCGCGTTCTTTCATTAAATAGGTATTTCTTCAGACTAACTACGGCTTTTAGGCTTCTTGGAGGTGCAGATCTCAACTATCATTTCCCCCTCCTTCCGACCAGCTTCCGATCCGAGAAGCAGGGGGCTGGACGTGAGGCGAGGTGTGTTCTGGCGGCTTTGCTCATTAATAGACTCACTTTGTGGCTTTTATTTATGAGGGGCAGCGGAGTCGGTAGACGGATGCAACTCTGGCTGGCTACAGGGTCCTTCTCGGCCTCCGATCGCATGGGCATCGCAGCGTAGAAACAAGCGACTCGGACGAAAACGCAGCTAACTGGCGCAGTCTTAATCTTCAGAAGGAATACAGTCTAAGAGGAAATACATCCAGTCAAACGGCATCCTAAAGCTGAGTCCTAGTGGTAGTACCAATGACAGCGACGGCAACAACGAGTACTTGACGTGCTCCAGCTGCAACTGCAACAACTGATACGCTCATCACAACAGCAACAAATAACTAGGCAACAACAACAATCGCGGCCAACACCAAAAACGTATGTTCTCGCGATGCTGGCTAGCACGCTCCCTCATCTGCCTGAGCGACCGCCGAGTAAATCCGTGAGGGGTTGTGGCCAGGAGTGACGGCGGCACCACGAAGGCTTTTGGTGGCAAGATGGAGAACTGGAACAGGAAATGGAGGGTACGATGCAATGACAGCACTGTATCTCAAACCTTAGGCTTAAGTGTACTTCAGGGCTGCCGAATGTCGTTCGTAATTGAAAACCCTTCGGCAGGAGGGGTGGACCGCAGAAGGGGAATTTGCAAATGAGCTTCAGTAGATCTCTATTTGCAGCATATATATCTCTAACTTGCCTATAATGAAGCAATATAGATCCATGCTGGTGTTTCCCCCTCTCGAAGGACAACCGGCACGAGTAGTGTTATGTGAAGTGTTATTCTGCCGCAGACGCTCTGGTGCTGGTCGAATGTCTACTTGGGATGGAAGGTAGCGCAGGCGCGCAGCCGCGCACTGCCCCAGGACAAGCAAGCAGCGTACTGGGAGCAACGGCACGAGCACTTTGCGAACCTTGTGTGGGACAACATCAAGGAGCTAAAAGGTAAGTAGGGGAATGGTGCAGACCCGCTGTGAATTCACTGGGAGGTGTGCAGCAGCGACATGTGCGGCACAAGGACAGAGCTAGTGTGAGTTACCCAAGCGTGCTGTATCTATTCTACGCTTCGTTTCAGAGCAGTTGCGCCTTCCTGTGTTCGAGTCAGGCACTCTGCAGATTTGCTTTCCGTGCGTGGGCACTTGATATGTGCTCTGCTGTGCTGGGACTGCAAAAATCTGCAGGCTGGTGGGTAAAGGTCGGGCAGTTCCTGAGCACGAGGAGCGATTTGCTGCCTCAGCAGTACATCCACCATTTAATCAAACTCCAAGATATGATGCCGACGACACCATACGCAGTCATTGAGAAGACCTTGCAGACAGAATTGGGTAAGGCGCGGGTAGTACGGACGAATCTCGTGCCTAGTGCCTATCTGACATGGCAGTCATTGGGGCGTTATGCAACTAGGTGCTGCAGACGAAATGTAACCTGGGAAACACGTCTACGTTGATAACTCAAGAGCAGTAGATTCCTAGAACTAGGCACATGCTGGCGACTGCATGGAAACCGGTGCTGCCGCGAACTTCTCAGGGGACTTGAGTCAAATCTTCTCGAAGATTGAGGAGAAGCCTCTGGCTTCTGCAAGCATTGGCCAGGTGCACCGCGCGTGGCTGACAGATGGTACCGCGGTAGTGGTTAAGGTTCAGCATGCGGACGTCGAATCTCTTTTAATGCACGACATGGCCAACCTTAAACAGTTGTCGTGGGGTGAGCTAGGGCGCGGCAGGACATTCTTCGCTGCCGTCCTCCTGCTTTGGACTTCCTTTCAGTCGAAGGAGTATTCAGGAGCAGACAGTTACAGATAGGCACACGGAGACAAAAGGCAGGCAGAGACAAAATTTAGAAGCTTTTGGCTGGGGTGTGCTTCTGCATGGACGCCTTAGTCATTGTGGGTTTGGATTCTGCACAGCCTTCGGAATGCTCGAACAGGGCATGAACTTCGCGCCTATTTTAGAGGAATGGCAGAAGGCGGCGAGCAAAGAATTGGATTTCAGATTTGAATATGCACACCAGACGAGGGCATACGAAGCAGCGCAGGTAGGGGACATACGCACGGGAGAAAGAATGAAAACAGTTTAGAGTGCACCTCACTAGCAGGCAAGCAAATATATAGTAGCATTGCGAGTGCGCCTATAGGGGCACTTAGAAGGGATAATCTTTATGGGCTTTATGGGGGGGGGGATAAGATTATCAGTAGTCCAGAAGTCTGTGGCACCACTCAACTTCGAGGCAGTTAGCAATATTCATCCTCTGCCTACTGAAGTCGGACGCAATGTTCGTGTAGCATGATTCCTTGGTCCTGGCAGCGCTCCGGAATCGGCGTGATCATCCCAAAGTGCTACCAGAATTTGGTGACAAAGTCCGTTATGGTGATGGAGTTCATAGATGGCTTCAAGGTTACTGACGTCGCGAAGCTTGACGTGAGCTGAACTCTGTTTCACCCTGAACTGTGTAGTATGACGAAGTGCCAGTGGGGTTAGGGTCCTTTCGCTCCAGTATATATATATATATATATATGGTCGTTCACGTGTGAGTACATGCACATTTTGTTCACATTTGCAGGCTCACTGATGCTTCCCGTTTGTGTTCGGGGTTGGAGGCGTAGGAATAACGCGCGGGTTTATGGGAGTGTATGTGTCGAATGAGTGACTTTCGCAGCAATACGGCATAGACAGGAGGGAGCTCATGTACAAACTGTGCGACAGCTTTGCCTACCAAATTCACATTGATGGGCTGTTCAATGGTGATCCTCATCCGGGAAACATCCTGGTCTCCGTCGATCCTGTAACGAGAGAGGCGAAACCTGTTATTCTTGACTGGGGACTTGTGAAGGAATTTGACTCGAAGGGGCAGACGGCCTTCTCTAAACTTGTACGCGCCCGTTGCCCTCTCTGCATCAGCATGTCCCTTCGCAAACCCCTTGGGCTCTACTTTTGCGGAGGCGGATTTTTTGTGTGCATGCTTCAGGTGTACTCTGTCGCATCAATGGATGTGATGGGCCTGATGGAGGCCTTCGAACACATGGGCTTCATGTTCAAGGAGGGGAAGGGGGCCGTAGTAGACCCAGAAATCTACATGGAGGCCTTGCGAGTAGCCTTCAGGGTAATTCCCCCGCATTTTAAACGGGAGGAACGGGAGAGAGAGGAGTTATCCGCACTTATTCAGAGGGTTAGCTATTTGAAGGTGTTGATAGGTGTATCTGTGTGTGGCGCGTGTATCAGCAAGGGGAAGTCGAGAAGAACGAGACCGAGGCTCTTCACAAGGCGGCGGGGGAAACGGTCCAGGCTGCCGTCAAGGCTGGCATTACTCGCAAGAAGATCCAAGAGGGTACGAATATGAATGGTAACTGCAGGCTGCCATTCTCTGTCGGCAGGCGTGGCTTTAAGGTGGTTCTTTCGCCGCGTTTCATTGAGAATAGCCTGCACTGCTTTTGCAAGACTGAGAGCCTGCTGACGAGGATTTGGGATGAACTGATGAATCATTGAGGTGGAAAGGTGCAAGATTGTCTTTGCTCAGGCAGGAGGATCTGTGTGCTGCTTGCGTTGCTTGCCGGTCGTCGCAGCAAATCCGCTCGAGGACTGGCCGAAAGACATTATATTTTTCGTGCGCGTCGCGTCACTCCTTCACGGCCTCTGCGTTCAGTTGAAGGTGCACATTCCCTTCTTGCAGATAATGGTTCGTCGGGCGCAGGAGTGTCTGTTCAATCGTTATCAGCCTCCTAGCCCTCTTATATACACTCACTTCCTGGGAGGCAGGGGAGCTGCCAAGTGGTGCGCCAGACACTTAATGGATGCATGCCAGCCTTGCCTATTACTACACATGCACTGCTGAATACCACGGCAGGAGCGGAAATACTGCCGCCTTTTGCCAACTTATTCTTCCGCTGTGCATGCAACACGCTAACGTATATGTATGTTCTGAATTTCACCGCTGCCTCCGGGATTCTGGCCTACTTCCCTGTGCTGTTACTTGGTGGAACTACTTGCGGACATATGTCTCTGTATGCAGTTCGCTTCACCAGCGATTGAATCGGTTGCTACAGAGCCTGGTGGAGAGGAAGTTGGTTCTTGGATGCCAAGTGGCGGTTTGCTACGAAGGAGAAATGATAGTCGACGCAGCCATTGGCCAGATGGGACCTGTAGATACGCGCCCGGTTACCCCAGACTCTCTATTTTGCGGCTACTGCACTGCGAAAGGTGACATAGAACACACATTCTTTTCTGACGGGCGTTATAGCTTCGGGATCGAGAGGCCAAGCAATGTATTCTTTCATCCGCGCAAGAGGAGCATCTCATCTGACAGCAGCTGTGCAACACACGTAACAGTGAGACAGGACAGTTAGTAGGGCGGATAGATGATGGGTTGAATGATATTGTGTCTGCGCGTTGTGTGGTGCTGCAGGGCTGTTAAGTACGGCCTTGCTACACCTCGTGAGCAGCGGGGAACTGGAGCTCGATGATGCGGTATCGAGTTGGTGGGACGGATTTATTCGATATGGGAAGCGGGCCATAACTGTGCAGCAGTTACTCACGCACCGCGCAGGTCTGCATCGAGCATTGCCCGCAGATCTTACCCTCTCCAGACTCGCCGACTACAGCGAGATGGTCCGCATAGTGGAGGACGCAGCACCCGCCTCTCCGCCTGGGGCTTCGGGAAGATACGCCTACCTAACTTACGGGTGGGCGGTCAGTGAGTTGGTGCGCTGCGTCTCGGGCATGTCGATAGACGCCTTTGTACAGGAACGTTTGTTAGAGCCTTTAGGACTCAAGGGTGAGATTTTCATCCGCGTGCCCCAACAGTCCGAGCAGTCCGTATCGGCTGACCGAGCACCACAGACATCTGCAGGCGCAGCAGGAGACAGCAACAAGTCGATTCCAATAGTTAAGGCGACTGGTGCCCTCAGCAGCCCCAAAGTAAGACAAAGAAGCACTGACAGTATGCGGATGGTTTCTAGTAGCCAGCAGGCCCTGCATGTGTCTTCTACTTTGGAGCTCCGGCACTCTTCCCTCTCGAAAGAAAGGGGGCTGTCTCCTCTATCTGATAAGATGGCTGCAGCAGCGCTTTCTGGAACCAATACCGCTGCTGCTAACTCGGGGTGCTCACGCTCAAAGACGCTGGAGTCCTTGAGTTCCTCGCAAGACGTACTCTCGACGACCCATGCAGGCAACGGCGCAGATGGCGGATCTCAACAGCACTTAGCAAGCGACAGACGCCACTCGTTTTTGCTTTCTGGCCCTCAGATTTCACTCAGGGATGGTCATGACGCAGCTTACTGCGGGGAAGCACGGGGACGAAGTAATGCACGGAGTAACCTCACCAGCAGCGCCTCATCTCGTGGTCCACAGCTTGTGTCGACCCAAAAGATGGAGGAACCCTCATCGGATAGAGAAAGCAGTAGAGATCGCTCCGTCCTTAGTCCTTCACTGGAACACAGAGTGGCGCCAAGTGATCCCTCAGCTTCTTGGCGGCATCTAGAAGCAGATGACGGGGCCTCTGACCGAAGCAAATGCAGCAGCAGCAGTAAGTGTAGTGCACCTCTACAAGGGAGTTCACAGAGTGCGGAGAAGGGGCAGCTTTCTGTCTTCCCGAAGGAAGTCGAGATAGTCACAGCGGACACTCCCCTGCTGTGGCGGTTGACCTCCGCGCGCAGAAAGATATCCTTCAACCCCATGACCCAGCAAGAGGTGCTGCAGCGCCTCAAGCAAACGCAGGGTAAGTTGGAGGGAGCAAATAGTCAGGCAGGTGGGGGGATTCCGAGCTCAGGTGACAACGAAACTAGACGCCACATTGCTTCGGCGATGAGGCGGCGCCGTCGCCAGCTCATAAACATGAAGGGCAACTCAGGGCCCCTCGAGCATGTTCGGGAGGTGCAAATGTGCAACGCGCGCAGCGCGGAGAGCCTGCCGGATGTATTTTTGCGCACAAGAGCTGTGCGACAAGTTGAGGAGGACCAGCAGAAATCAGAGGAAGAGGGAGGTTTGTCTCAAAGCGACGCCTTCACGGAGGGGCTTAGAACCCCTGACTCAGACTCCGACAACCCAAGCATAGCACCGAAAGCCCCGGGCACAGCTCCGCGAGTGTCAGTGCTTGAGTTGATACGAACGAAGCCGCACGTCATGGACCCGCTCATCTACGACAGCCACCGCATTGTGCACCAGCTGATTCCTCCCAGCAACTGCCGCTGCACCGCGAGAGCCCTTGCCCGGTTTTACGCCGCCCTAGGGGAAGGCCAAATCATCAGCAAGCCTCTTCTTGACGCTGCGCGCGTTGCCCATACTGTTGACCCCACTCTGGAGGCGCTTCTGCTGACGGGAGGAGGCAGCAGAACTTGGGGGTTGGGTTATCAGCTGTACGACTGCGTCTACTTGTCGCCTCCTGGCTGGAGTGGGATCCGGCCTGGGCAAGGCACCCACACGGGCGCTGCCCTTTTGCATAGCCGCATATCAAGTGTAGGTGACTTCGTTCCAAGGCGAAACAGACGCTCACGAGACAACAGCATCTTCGCTTTCTCGGGGGCAGGCAGCGGTCCTGGTCAGCACACGGATGTGGAAGCGCTTCTGCGTGATAGGGGCCTGTCTTCTTCACATCCTTGGGGAGCGACTCTCGGCATCAAGCCTGGCGGAGTTGTTGGCCTTGGACATGGAGACGTTGGAGGCTCCGTGGCCGTTTGTTTCCCAGAAATGAATTTGTCCATCAGTATACTTCTCAACGATGTCCTCACCGGACCAGAGGTGCGCAACATGATATTCAAGTGTGCGTTTATAGTATTTGTGTTGTTGGCGGAGCTGTTCAGTTGCCCCCGAAACAGTCTTCCTCAAACTCAGTCTTCGTGCTGGCTATCCGGCTTGTCGGGGGAGTTTGGTATTAAAGTTTGTTTTGACTTGGGTGTTTGCTGTGCATCTCTTCAGGCATCGCAGATCATTCTCGAGTTTCTACTGAGGTGTTTTGGCTTGCAGCCAAAGTGGCAGACACATGTCAGCATCAACGAAGTGCTGGAAAATTTGACGCCTCTACCAACGCAGTCTCAGTAAACCTGTGAATTGCTAGAAGCTTGCAGTTGCAGTTACGGGGCATCCATACATATGTCTACCTCGTATACAGGAACGCAGTTAAGCGCCTGCAATGGCTGACGACAGCAGGCCAGACAAACGCTTGGGAAGGGGTTTCAACTCAAAGGCCAACCCTTCAGTATTGTACAATGTTGTGGCGTAGAACCACTCTTGCTGTACAATGGGGGCAGCATACACTCATATATGAATCCTCGTCGTTGTGTAGCTTTTCTTGGGCTCGGTTGGAAGCTAGTTCTTTTGAAGAGCCCACCTGCTGTCTAGTTCGCTTCGTTCAGTGAAGGCGTTAGGCAGCACGAAAGTGGGTAGGGCCGAGCCCGGGCCTAGGTGCGGTGACACAGCCACTATGTGAAGGCCTACAAGTATGTTGCAGCTGTTGCGCATACGCAAGGCCGATGCTTTTTACGTGCGAAGGTCGTCACATCTGTAGCAAAGCGACCAGCCGAAAAGCAGTATAGAGTCTTCGTACAGTTAGCCACTGTCCTCTAAAAAGCGGCAGTTGAGCCTCAAGAGTTCCCCATCACCAACACTATTGAAATTCCCCGCGGAGTACTTATTTTCACAAAGCATGTGCAAAACAGGCAAAGTAACAACAGCAGCAATAGTACGTCAACCACCTGACTTTTCGCCCGGACCACCGGACCCACCATTCCTTAAGGGTACTGTACGACCTCTACAATGAATGGGAGAGGCCTCTTTGTTTGCTGCCGTCTAGGGTCGCCGATACAGAGCAGGGATTCCCATGAATATTGCCCCGAATTCTTGTGTCTAGTAGCCTGTGGGATGGGAGCGCGACAGCATCTTTCAAGGTGTCTTAACAAGCATTACTAGTTTTTGTTTGCCGTCCTTTTTGCATGGATAGAAGACCTGCCGATGCGTCAGCAGTGAGTTTAGAGACAGAGATGCTACTGGCGAGATTTCATACGTTAGCCGCTCCCTAGAGCAACGCTACTTGCACATTAACTCCCTGCTGCAGCAACAATGCCATTGCTGTAGAGAGGAGTTAGGGCGCAAA
This sequence comes from Eimeria acervulina, assembly GCF_000499425.1. Lineage (NCBI taxonomy): Eukaryota > Apicomplexa > Conoidasida > Eucoccidiorida > Eimeriidae > Eimeria > Eimeria acervulina. The sequence goes on from NW_013547124.1 coordinate 44,972, forward strand.
GCCGTCAAAGCGGTCACACGTTTGTCATATTGGGCTATATTTAGGAACATCGCCAGCTGTGCGTCATTTTCTTTGTGCTGTACAGCGGGGAACTTGCAGCATTCTATTAGTCTGCATTTTTACCCTGTAGCCTTATGGCCAATGCCTGCCGTTACCTCAATATTACTCAACCCTTCGCTAATTCGTGTATGGCCTATCGATCGTGTAGGGGGAGTTGCTGCTGGTGCTGAAAACCAAGAAACTCGGCACCGCCTACCCTTCCGTCTGGTATCAGTGACGCCATCGGCAAGCCGCTGCTCCTGCATGTAGTGCTCATGTCTTATTTGTTCCTTCTAGTATCTAATCTTGCCGCGTTCCCGGTGCAGTGTAGAACTGGCGCTCATATCTTCTGCATCTCGTTTCAGTCGCTACGATGCCCCCCAACCTGAATAGGCGCGGCGGGCCCGCGAGCGCTGCGAGCCTCACTTAAGTGAACGGTTTTGTTCGCGTCTCGGAAAGTTCCCACGAGGCCTCGTGAACTCACAGGCCATATTTAGGCCCTTGCTTTCCTGGGGAAGGAGGACGGAGGTGGGAAGCAGCAGCCTAGATCATCAGCCATGGGGAAACCACAGATATTAGGGCTTGCAGTCTATTCCACCGATAGTCCTAGATGAAGTTCGACGGTAATGGTAGAGGCATTAGCGCGGTGCCAGTGTAGCCACCTCTTCGATGTTTGTAGATGTCCTACTTCTGACAGCGGAACAGGCGTTAAAGGATTGACTACGGTGTCGTTGCATGTATGGGAGGGGGTGTTCCGTATCCCTGCATGTGGTGGCGCTGCATCGCTGTAGGAGTAGCAACAAGTGCAAAGACTCAGCTATCTGCCTTCCCGCCTTCAGCGCCAGGCCTTCCGACTACTGTCCCGGACGCCTGAAGACTAAAGGAAATGTTCTCGCAGTCTTTTGGGGTGTATAATGTACAAATGTTTTAATTCTTCCGCAACCACCGGCGGCCTTCTTAAGTTAGGTCCGCCGGCTTACCATCCGACATCATCGGTGTTCGTATAGGGAACGATCGAAGTGCAAATCGCACGCGTGACCCATAAAGCACTACACATTTCTATAAGCATGAAGTCTACAAGAGCGCATTGCTTGCCATAAGCTGTTTTGGTGTGTGATGCTCTGCAACACTCCGAGACGCCGTCTCGCCCCACACAATACACAAAACCGGTAGCGTTTGCGTCTAGCGAGCATTGGGGCCATCCCCTCATGCGCGTATGATGCGACCGAGATTAAACAAAAACAAAGCTTCAGCTGCATGGTCTGCAATTCATGACGTGATAACACAAACTGAGATGGGTATAGTTAGGGGAGTCGGCATTACTCTGTGCAGACGGGCTTGTATGCAGCCCCAACTGATGCCAACAGTGTCTTGTTCCTGTTCGGCACAGGCCATTTGTTAGAGGCTTAGAAAATTGGACTCGTCCTTACGCAGAAATATCTCTATACAATTGTTTTCGATCTTTCCTCTAGATCTTGGACCTGTTGCAGTGCCCGGTTGTACTCCGTGTCTGCTGCTCATCTCGATCTGAGAACATAAACGGAGAACGACTGTACACAGTTCGGTTTGAATCGATTGTTATATTGTTTAGGCTTGTTTTTTGTCCTTAGCTGATTGTGTGTCCCCGGGAAGACGCCTCCTGTGAACGCCTGTCACCACCCCCGACGATGTCTTCGGCGGCCGTCGGCGCAGTCGCCATGGCCATTTCCGCCCATTTATGTGACTGATGCTTCTTACTTTCCTTAGTTGTGCCTGCTGATTTGGTTCCTTCTGTTTCCCAGCAGCTAGTCTGGGAAGGAATGGCCAGAGTTGACCCATTCTAAGCACGCCAAACACTGGTGCCGGCTTTCTAGACGGACGGCTGCCTAAGGTCCTGTACCCTTCAGATCGGGCTCAAGAAGCCACTCGGTGTTAGACCCTGTCTTGGAAGGACTATAGAAGACGCCAAGAGTGACGAACCGGCAAAATGTATGGCGAGAGCGTCGCCGCCGCCTGCCCAAAGGCGAGTCTTTCAGCAAAAGCTGCACTGCAGACGGCTTCACGAACACCTCGTGGGACTCCATCTTAACCATTGCAAATGTTGATACGCTTTTCGTTAGGCCTTACGCGTTGCTTTACAGGCACCAGTCAGCGCACAAAAATGCCGCGCGCACATGGCCCTAGTTGGGGCCTTTCTGATTCATCTGACTCTCGGTAAGAGCATGGATTGTCTGGCTTACAAGGTCTAGGGTCCGTAGTGCAGTTCGAATTTGTTGTTTACTTAGCTGAAAGTGCTTTTGCAGGTTTTTGCTTAACGGCTGGGGAGTAAACAACAAGCACAGCCGGGCCGCGAATACGCAGGGCTGGAGAACGCATTGTTGCAGTTGCTGTTGGCCACTTGCTGGGTGGTTTTTCAGGCAGTTTGCACGCCTTCGGGAATATAGCGCCTCTGATCATCGCGTACATGCGGCTGCTACAGCCGACTACGTCGCTTCGTTACCACGTAAAGCGTGCAGAGGCCCGAGCGAGAAAGACCTACTTATGCAGTTTAGCGTTGTGCTGTGCTGGGCGGACTATTCGGAAACTATGAATTCTTCTCTCTCCTCCATGCGCAATGAAGAGGATGCAAGCACCAACTCCTGTCTGTGGCATCCCTCTTTCAGTTTGTTCAGCCTCTTGTTGTTCCCAGGATGGTCTGATCCTCTACGTCTCGGCTGTACTTGTGCAAGGCATTGCGGGCTTCTTCGGGGGGAGGCTCCACAGAGTTCTGGGCCCCTCAAAGTGCGCTCAATACACTTTAGGCTTCAGTGATAAGTGCCGCATTTACCAGCGTTACAGTGACAGTCCATGAGTGTTTGTCTTTCTGATGATGGAGGCTAGACGCAACGCATGCACTCACTTCATCATGTATAGTCATACTGTAGTATTATTCCTTTTTTGCATGCATTAGTCGCCATTGTGTTGACTTTCAGAAGCTTACGCAGGGTGCCTAAAGGCGAGTTGCAGTTATACTCTGCGCTGGCGGTGCGCTTGGGCTGCTGCAGGGCAACTCTTTTGGGGGGATCTGTGATGAGCATTGGCCTCGTCATGTCTGCTTTGACACTGCACAGTTGTTTTCTCTTTTGGTGAGACGCTTGGCCTTCCTATTTACGGTGGTTTGCCGGCGTTGGTTCATCTGAGGGCGCCTCAGCATCAGGCGCCTCAGCATCTTCGAAACCTGAATTCGCGAGGTAGTAGTAGTATTAGTAGTACGACTACTACTACTTTAGGATTTTAAATTCAGGAGTAGTGTGGGTGTTATGGTTTTTTTTGCGCTGCACAGCCTCTCCTTCGGCGTCGTCACGGCAATAGGAAGCGGCCTCTGCTACCCTGTGCCACTGACCTGCGCCCTCCAGTGGCAGCCCGATAAAAAGGGGACAGTGAGTATTAGCCTCGCTTCTTCTGAGGAAAGCTAGCGTGGGAATACTCTGCACCAAAGATTGTGCACATGGACAGCTGCTGAGGGTTTACACACACAATGAATTCGACGTGTTCTTTACTCCCACCGCACCACATGCGTTCACCACAACTGCAGATTGACTGGCATCAGCGGGGTCCTTTGTTGTTGGACTTGGGCGTGTGCTTGCAGGTTAGTTGCGTGATCTTTCTTGGCCGCAGTTTGTCCGTTTGTCTGCTGTGTCCAATGCACTCTTTGTTTCTCTTCCGCACCAGTCAGCACTCATTGTTGACATTTGTTTCGCCACTAGCAGGAGCAGATGGGACTTCGGGTGAGCGGTGAATGGGCTCTGCAACTCATTATGCATTCCGTCAGTCCAAGCAGTGTTCTTGGTTGGAGGCCTTTGCTGTAGAACTATATGTAAGCCTTCGAGTATGGACCTTGCGTGTCTGAACTGTTAACAGCAGCCCCGGAGGTCTACGTTTCTGACACGGAGGTGCTGCAGCGGCTTCCGGCCCTCTTCTTGCTGATGGCTGGGGGATGCCTAGCACTGCAGGTATGCGCAATTGCCCAGCCCTGAGTGTTTTGACAGGGGGCTGGGGACAACTACCATCTTGCTGTGCTCGCAGCCTCAACAATATCATGTTTAATTATTGCTGCCGCTGCTGTCACCTCAAAGGTGTAGCCAGCCAACGCTCTTCTGCCGTTAGTGCAGATACAGGCCAAACACTGCCTTTCTTTGCTGCTGCTTCTGATCCTTTGAGGCAGGCAGTGGGAGCGGCGCTGCTTTCCGACCCGCCTCCTCTACCGATGGACTCACACGAACGGCGGAAGCTGATCGAAGAAATCCGCTGTGCGTTTTCCGTGCTGTTTTGCTGTTCCCTGCGGCAGCGCTTTCTAGATTTTACTTAAGTTGCATCTGGGACGTGCCTCAGTCCCATATTAGGAGCCGAAAGTTTGCTTTATCCACAAAAATAGATTTGCGCTCATTATATATGGTCTACCCTCCTCTACCGCCGTTTGATATTCACAGCGACCTGCGGCTTTTCTCTGGAAGTGCTTGCGCCTTCCTAGAGCGTAGACCCTAGAAACCAAAGAGTACTTTTGGGGTGCTTTTTGTTTGGGTACTCGCAGCACCGTCACCTTCGACAGCGGCATCTTTGCTCTCCTCATTCGTCCTGACTCCGCAGGATCTGTGCAGCTCTCCATCGTTTTGGTTGTTATTTATGATGCTCTTCTTCTCGTGGCAATCTGTATTGGTGGCTGCGTACATGTGGAAGATAGTGCCTTTCGCGTTTATTCACAAGGTGCCGCCCAGCGCGTATATGGACACTGCAGAGCGCAACCTCTTGCCGGCGACCTCCTCCGCCGATGGCATCCGGAGCTGGCAGGCTGTCACAGATTTGCAGCTGAGTACCATCGGCGCAGTTGCGGGGGCGTTGTGTGTCGCTGGACGGTTGGTCTGGGGTTATATCGGCAACAAGGCCGGCAACAAACGAGCAATAGTAAGCACGGTGTGCGCACCTAGGGCCTGTGAGCAACCAGGGGCTGCATAGGCACCCGCTGCTGCTGCCTGTATTGCATCGCATTAAGTCTAATGCATGTTATTCTGCATATTAGCATGAATCTGTGTATGGTGGCTCTCTTACTGACGTCCATGAGCAGCGGTATGACGTCTCAATGCATGATATTCTACAGATTATTATGAATCTCTGCATGGCGGCCCTCTTAATGACGTTCATGAGCAGCAGCATGACTTCTCCGAGGAACTTCGCTGTCTGGTGGGTCAAACTTGCACGCCGTAGACTCTATTTGAACTCGTGAGAACCATTTTGGGGAGAGCAGTCCATGCATGCATGTGTGCGTGCACTGCTTTTGTGGCAGGCTGGCACTACTTAACGCTTGCCACGGGGGGCTATTTTCGTTGCTGCCGTCATTGACTTCGGATTTATTTGGACACAAGAACTTCGGGCCGGTATTTTCGCTCCTCTTCGCTGCAAGACTTTGCGCCGCCGCCTGCATTTGCGTCCTGACGAAGGTGCGGCTCCACCTTAGGCCGAACCCAGAGATCTATCTAGAACGGTGGACCCTGAAGGCAGCAACGCTTTTCCACTCCTCATTCTCCACCCCTCTAGTCATGCAGCGCCACCTACGCACAAATATGCCTGCCAGCCATGCTGTTTGGAGAGCACGGAAAGTTGGGTCTGCATGCTGCAGGGTGGTCGGCACCCACTTGACCTTCGCCGATAACATTGGCGAGGCACAGGACCTTCAGCGAAGCGGTGCGTCTGCGTCTGCTACTGCAGGTAGTTCTTGAGCTTACAGACGGTGTGACGCTCTGCATGACGTTGGCTGGATGCCATGTGTTGTGGTGAGCCCAAAACACTCCCATCTCCAAATTTGTCAGCTGCCTGCCGCCTAACATCTTTTTGTTGCTCACTGGTGGCTAAATGCATTCGGGAGTTTAGGGTTAAGGCTCCAGAGTTTCAGGTTTTCAGTATTGCAGTTGGGTTGCTTTTGCTGCTGTTCGTAGTGCGGGCTTGGCTCTCGCCTTCCACCCAACTGAAGCGCTGCCTAATCCATACAAGCTGGTGATGACCTGAAGGCTGAAATCGCGCGTCGCCTATTGCTCGACGTGGAACTGCCTCATGAACAGGCGCTTCACGGGTTGGTGCACCGTCCTGCGTACACTGAAGCAGCGCATGGGCATCTATGTGAATAATAACATGCACGTAAACATGCACGCGCTTGTATAGCGCGTACAGCTTATCGTGAACTTGCTCATACAAGGGTGAAGCATGTGTTACCTTGGGCCGAGGCCAGCCAGCCCCAGACTATGCATTTTCCTGCGTTTCGGGTGCTTCGGCCCATCTCACTGGTTTGACTGCGAAAAATACTTTTCTGGAGGACGTTTTGCTTTCATTCCCCGGCGGTGTAGCACAGGGCGTGTGCAACAATACCCATTAAATCACAGCAATTGAAAGCCTTACAGCACTGGACGCAGTAGGCTGATGGGTTGTCGGGCAGCTTTGTTGGAGATGTTGCACTTGCAGTGACTTGCTCATTAGAAGGAACCGTTGCAGAGTACGAACCTCCGTAGAGGCGAAGACATGAGGTTGACGCTGCACTTAGGAGGCAGCAGTGCTGCGGCAGCAACGGCTTGTTGATGGTCCCCACGCACTTGACATGAAGCCGACAGAAGCAAAGTTACGTTTCCAAGCAACGGATATTATGCATGAATAGTTATATCTTTTGTTTCAGATACGTTTCTCTCTGTGCGGCTGAAGCCGAATTCGATTGGTCTACAAATGATGCTGACAGGGTCTTCCTCACTTGTAAGCATTTTAGTGTTGGCAGTGAGTAGAACAGCTATTGTATGCGTTTTTACAGTACAACAGCTATACTTAGGTTGTGTCATTTCTTCTAGAGATTTGTCTCTCCGTGATACAGCAACCGATTGGCACATGGGATGTGGCGCCAGTGCCGGCAAATTTTTTATGGAGCAGCGGTACTCAGACAGCACAGATAACAGGTTTCTGCCTTTTGGCATATGGTAACTAAGAGGCATATAAAACATGCTGCAACGCTGGCTTCAGGATCTGTTGGCGGCCCCACATGTTGGTTAGTTGACTTCGTTGTTCCGAGCCCCGCTGCGTCTGTGGCGCATCCTGTACAAGCAACAGGGTATTCGTTGTCTTTCTTTTCGTTCTGGGTTTTCACCCTGAAGAGACTCAGAGGTATCTTGGGCCAAGTGTTGCTGGCTGGTCTGTGCATGGTTGAGTGCTACGCACGGATTATCTTTAGCTGGTTGACATTGTGCCCCCCAATCTCTCAATTGGTTGTGTTTGCTGGAGAATGTCAAAAATAAGCTCATCCCCCATCCCTTAAGCCTGCTGAAGCTCCAGCAGCATCTGGCTATGCGCTACTGTACTCCTTCATCTTCGCTCTAGCGAGGGTCACCTGGTATCCCAGTTCTGCTGTACTGAAATGCGCCTTGGGCACTCCCGTAGGTTCAATGCTTGATGAATTTGTCCTAATAAAACGACTAGTAAAACGTATTATGTACTTTTGCCATTGAAGGTAGGGTGCACTATCTGTTGCAGAGCGTGTATGCAGGTCACTAACTCGCCAACTAACGCTCAGGTGTGATTGTGATGAACCCAAACTGCAGTCAATAATCTTTCTTTAAAAGGACGTTCGGCTGAAATATATCAATGATTTCTTTATAAACAAAGACTCAAACATGACGAACACGCTCAAGGGACTGTGAAGGACTGTCTGCATTTATGACTGTTGCACTGTCGAGCAGACAGACCACTGGCTTACCGCCCCAAGCGCTCAAGTGCGAGCTGCTCTTTGGTCTCCTTCCTCCTCATATAGCCTCAAAACAAAATAGAAATGCTGTTTAAAATCAATTCTTTCTGAAGGGTGGATAAAGCAAGGGGCTTGAGTGCTCGGTGAGCCATGGCTTGCGTGTCGGCAGCGGGCATCTGGGCTGCTGCAGCTGGCTGGTCTCCGAGTGCTTGTGCGGAAGATGCTCATCGAGCACTTACGTACATGTTTATATCTGTCTGCTATTCACTATACTGCAAAGTGGTCCCAATCAATTTTTCCGAACAACTCGAATCTTCATTGTTATGGTCAAGAAGATGAGGTTTTTGTGCGCTGGAGCAGCAGTGCTCGCCGTGAGCGCCGTCACTGCGAATCTTCAGCCACAGGCGAGAACAACCAACAGTTTTCTCTTGCTTGGTTCCCATCAGAGCCAGCGCTTGACTAGTAACCAATTTGTTGGGGATAAAGGACGCAGACGAACAGTACTTAATGCTCGTGTCGATGAAGCTGGCGAAGATGCTACGGAGGGCAGCAAAGGGCCATCGATAGACACACAAGTTGAATTTGAAATCTCTCCTTACGGGTTTTCAGACTTCTATGAAACTCTCCGAGCGGACGCCTATGGTATTGCCCCCGCTGGGGAGGTGCCATACGACTCGCTAGCGGAAGAGCAAAATGAGTTTCATGAGGAAACCAGCAGCAGCGACCTCGCCTCCCTCGCCCAATTGCATGATTTCTCGCCTCCTGGTTCGGGCCAACGGAAAAGTGGGGGCGCTGAGCAGACGAGCAGCGCAATGTCGGTATTGAGGGCACTTAGCCGCCCATTTGTGGCCATCGGTTCAGCTGCGTTGAAGGCAACTCGTGAGTTGCGCAAGTATCTCAGCAACCCGAAGCTGTCTTGTTCTCTCGAGGTGCAGGACACGAAGATCGGAGGCAATGGGTCGCCCATCGTGGCCAAGGCCATTTCCCGTTTAGGTCGCGTGCGAAAGACTAGCTTTTTGGATAAGGTGAACCAAGAGTTGGAGTTGTTTTTCCCCATTAACGAAGAAATCGAGTACGACTGCGTGGACTTCAGCCAAAAAATAGTCCTTAAAAGAGGATATCCCTTGGGGGCTGGCGCCTTTGGGTTTGTTGTTCCCTTCACCAGTAGCCACGGCGCGCAATACGCAGGAAAACTGTTTCAAATCGGGCGAACAGAAAAGCACACAATGAACAACGTGCGTAAGCAGCTTAATATATTAAGCTACCTGCCTTCAGACATGGACGCAGCGACAGCTTCCCACAGGCTCCGTCTCGCCTTTCCCCTCTGCATCGTCGTGAAGCGCTGGACCTCCACTGTCATGGAACTGCCCACCAGGGGGAAACTCCTAAATGCAATCGTGTTGTACCCGTTGCTCCGAGGGGATTTGTCATATTTGACTGCTTCTCTGCTGCCTACGCGAGATGAAGATCGGAATGTTCTCTTGAGCCTCACGCAGCAGGTTGTGCGGGCAGTGAACGATCTGCACAAACTTCGTTTGGTTCACCTCGACATCAAGCTGCAGAATTTCCTCGTGACCGAAAAAGGAAGCGTACTGACGGGGGACCTGGATGGCGTAAAGCCATTTGGATCACCTGTAGTGCCTATCATGTTTACTGCGGCCTTGGCTGCTCCTGAGGTGGCGAGAATCGTTCTGCAGAAAGACAGAACGGCTGGGGCAGAGCCTACTATGGACTCCTGGTCGCTCGGCATATCGATATACGGAATCTGGTGTGCAGGCTACCCATTTTCTCAAGAGTTCCGCAAGCTTCCCCCCGCTGAACAAATGGAAAGACTCCACAAGGAGCCATTTCAAACCATCGTATTCGATGAAGAATGTGCAGGAATCATGCCCCCGGAAGTGTTCAATCTTATTACCCAATTCCTCAAACCCGACCCCAAAGACCGTCTTACGCCGAAGCAAGCTCTCGCATCTCATCCTGCGATGGCGCTGCAGGTGCCGGGGGCAGAAGGCATGCAGACTGAAGTAGAAGAAACCTTGCCGCTCAAAGAACCGGAAGAAGAGCTGGAGCCACTCTCGGAAGCGTCAACGGCTTCTACAGAAGAAGCTGGTAGGCCCGCCAGCCTTTCGTCGAGCTACGTCTTCGTTAAGCGGCAGAAGGCGCCGGCAGCGCGCAGCTTTCAGCAACAGAGCGCTAGCATCTTCACCCCTACAAACAGTGGCGGCTACCGATTCGTTGGTAGCCACTTGCGGGAACCGAAACCCCTTGCAAACAGCCGTCAACAACAACAGCCGTCAGGAAGCCCGTAATTTTTTGCAGCAGCATGGCAACAACGACAAGCAACAACAATGAGTCCTTTGTCCAATCGTAAACTTTTTCGGTAGGGTGAAAGTTGAAGGTGTCAGGTGAAACTTTTGTCGGGTCGCTGCGACAAAGAAGACAATAGCGTTGAAGGCACAGCTGCCTTATGCTTCAACTTCCCCAACAGTGAGCGATATTTTTTATACTTTTTCTGGCGGAGATACTTCGCTATTGCCTTTTCGAATCGTTTTATTTGAAAGTGGTGCAAAAACTTTTGTCTCTTCGGAGCCGCAGATGGCTGACGTCTGTGTGATCAAACCAGTTAAACCAAACTAAATTTTTTCGCATTTTTATGCAGAAGAACAGAAAAATTCAGCTTTGCCTTTTCCATCCGCTTCAAACAAAAGGCAAGGCAAGCTGAAATATGTGGTGGATGCGGCTGTGCGGCTGTTTCCATCGCCGACGCAGGCGAGGCTACTGTAATACAGATTTGCTTGTTCTTGACCGTAGCTTAATACCTTCTAATACTGGCAATACACTTCCAGCGACTTTCGCAGTCATTCTCTTGTATGTCCCGCGTGCAAAGTCAAACAACCCCTTCTGTGCTGGGTACTCTACAGGTCAGATGTTGCATGGTCTGTATTAAGTTAGTATTGCATGCATCACTTGCAGAAGCTGTTAAATGAGGGCCAAGAGCCTGCTTAACAGTTGCGAATGGTATTAACGCATGCATCCAAAGAAGACTTGGACATGCTCGCAGGCGAAGTTGCTTTGTAGTAGGAGTTGCAACAAGGCGTGTTGCACTCTCATGCGTTATCAGCTTCTTAGGCTCCATACATGTGCTACGCAGCCTGAGAGCAAGCCGTCGCTCTGTCCCAGGGCTTGCATCTAGTAAAGTATATCCATATTCTCAGTGCCACAGGCTGACACCAAGCTATCACTACCAGCAGGCTCAGCTGGCATGCCCAAAGCCCGTTTCTGTATGATCATAGTTGGCCCCATACAGAAGAACCGCGCCAACAGACTGCACTTCGTATGCCTCGATCCCTCCTGTCCAAAATATTGTATCGTGCTACTAAGGAACTCTCTTGAGGCTGCAAGCCGAAGGGCTAATGCACGCGCGTACGTGTTTGCGAAGCCTCACCCTATATCGCGTCAACAACGGAGCCATAGCTGCCCCTTGTTTTTGATCTTACTCGGGATTGCATTCAGAGTATTCAGACTTGTCTTTTGCTGGGGGTGTAGAAAAATATTTGCTCTGATTCAAGCACGTCCGGTAGCAGTAAGCCACCATGGCCGCAGTTGCAACACGAGAACGTACGTAGCACGTGGTGTAAGGTTGGTCTGTTCAAAGGCAGAAGGATGTGCCTCCTACGACAGCCATTGATTGAGGGGCTGATGTGCGATGCGGCTCTTGGCAAGTCCCCGAGAAAAGCATGCCTCGGGGCCAACTACCTTCAATCCCACGCGGCTGCTTCATAAGTTCGTGCCAGGATCCGCTAACGAATTTGAAGTGCCTTTCTGTAGTAGTGGTAAGCACCACTACTACAGAAAGGCACTTCAAATTCGGAGAACCACTGAGCTTCCAGATGTGATCAATGAATAATTGGGCAACTCCCTCTGCAAGCGCAACTACCAGACGCTTCTGCTCTTCTTCCGTAAGATGGTGTGACCGGCAGACGATTATTAGGTGCTTTTTCGAGCTGTTAACTCGCTCAGGGAGCATCACCCCAAATGCTGTCTCGCTTGCGTCGGTTATTGGGAGGAAGGGTTTGCCGAAATCAGGGGGGCCCGAGCCTTAGGGACGATCTCAGGCGTCTGATGGGACTTCCGACGGCTTCGCCTTCCATCCAAATGAGCTGTTTGGACTTATGCAGACCCTCTAGTGGAGCGGAGATGCAAGCGAATCAGGAAATGCAGATGCGGTAGCACGACGCGAGATCGAGGAACTTTTGAACGCCCTTGCGAGCGCACAGGACTAGCGGCCATCACTGGAGGGCCTCTACCTCCGCTGGATTCGGTCCAGCAGCTGCTGCTGGCATACGAAATTCTGAGGATCCAGTTGTTTGCATGACAAACGGACACGTTCCACTGATCACTTTGGTTGTCCCGTCGCCAACGCTTCTCGATCTCATGCTTGTCGAATTACGTCACAGTTTTCATTCGTCTGCAGTCTGGAATTATTTGCTGCTATGCTCATTTAAAAAAAGTAAATGCGCGGCTCGGTACATCTCTCCTGCTGTTCGTGTGCCGACTTCCCCGGCTGTTGTGGGTTGTCCTTTTCCATCTGTTGTTGAGGAGGGCTGGCGCACACTTCCCGGACATCCGTAGACTCCGTGTCATGATCATTTTCTAAACCGGGAGTGCTCCTTCTCAGGAAGAAGATATGGAAGTGTCGCCCTTTTCCCTTCAATTTGATGGATACGTTATCCATCACATCTGCGAGGTCAATCCTTTCACCCCTCGGTTCCCCTTCCGCGGCCCACGCAGTTACACATTGCCCGTCTTCGTGGGACAGGGCTGCCGCGAGTAACGAATATATAAAGTTCTGAGTCCGTCACTGGACTTTTGCCCACCAAGGACTGATACTTCCCGATGTAGCACTCTCTCGACAGCTTCGCCTGTTTAAGTTTTCTCAGTTCTGCTATATTCTGTCTTCTTGCCTACCTGGGAATAAACCCCCAACATAAGGTCCAGCTGTGCTCGCGAACAGCGAAACCTTAGCTGAGATCTAACCACCAATTTCATGCATTTTCTTCTAATAACGAGAATGCAAATATCAACTGTAGCCCTTCGGGTGCATTTTGGAGACGGAAATACTGAACAAGAAGAGCGGGGAACAGTATGGACGAACGGCAGACGCATAAGCAATTTTCATGGGTGGTTTTTGTTGCTGAAACATGTTCCTCTGGGTGGGATGCAGGTACTGAGTTGGTTTCAACGGGACGACGCCATCAGCCGTTCGTCACTCCCTCATCAAAGTGCCTAGCCATATCAATCTCCACGAACTGCGGGGAAAAAAATGCCGAGGCATTGATGCAGATCTGGGGAGAGTATCCAACAATGTTTTTTCGTGAAGCATCTCGGTAGTAACTGCTATGTACCAAGCCGCTCTGCTGTGGCGGTGGCTTTCGCTGGGCACACCTGTCCCGAAGAAGCAAGCAATGCTACCAAGTGAAACTAGAGTTCGTGATCTTACTCGAGGATTGTCGTGAGTTGCAATCATGTCAAGGGCCCTACGTAAGAGTTTTCCAAAGACAACTGACCTCCCCTGATATGCCGAGGCATCCTTAGCGCAGCGGGCAAGCGCCTGAGCCTAGTGCGAAGACGGGCCGCGCGATGCACCACACCTAAATGCAACTTATGCTGCATGGCATCCCCACGTGCAAGCACAATCGAGCCATATTTGGTGCATGCACTAACACTGTAGGCAGTTGTTAAGCGCGTGCTTTGCACGTAGTAGGCAGCCTGCACTCCAGTAGACATGCACGCATCAACTTTGCATAGGGCTTGTACAAAGGTGGCACTTTGCTTTCATAACGACGAGGGACCGCCCACGCTACCAGGCACAGACATATCGTGTGTCTACAATCTGCAGAGGAGGAGCAGCTGCGCGTGTGTAACAACCATTGAGATTAGACAATGTTCAAAAGTCGCTGACGAGCAGCATATAACACTCATATAGTATTCCTTGCCGATTGTTCGTTACTTTCTCCCCAACATAATCAAACCATAAAGGAGATCCAGGCTCTCATCAGGGTTTTGTTCATTGAAAAGGGGGAAAACAGCAAAATTCAAGTACTCTGCATGAACACATGAATGCGCACTGCCCGCCTGCTGGCGGCGTTGCGTACTCGAGACTGCGGAACAGACACCTCTCCAGACAAGCTTAAGATATGTTTATTAATTTCATCATCTTTTTAAAAATAATTAATACACTATTGTCAAAGTTCCAAGCTTAAATTGACGACAAGGATCGGGGCTGCGTTCGGCGGCATGCACAGGCAGCAGAAGCGCAAGGACCCCGAAGGCCTGGAGGTAGCATGCGCCTAAATGTCGGTGCTTTGAGTGTTTTCTACTGTAAAATGGTCTTTTTTTTAATTTTGTTTTGTCAGGAATGCATCATAGCGGCTGATCTTCTCCTTTTTAAGCCGCTACCAGCCTTCGCCTTTAGTGTCCTCAACACCCCCACGAGCATCCAGACAGTGTAACCTGTTGGAGTTCCTCTCGTTGCATCCTATTTTCATTTGATTTTCTTTACGGCGATTTTCGTCTTTCTTCCTCTAGGACTCAGTGCAGCGCCACCTGACTGCAGCAGCAACAAAGGGAAACACGCATAAGGGAGAGAATTCTCAGCAGCAGGATAGGCTCTCCAAAGCCCCTTGAAGGCGCAGTACATCATGACAGAGCTTTTTGAAAAGCCAGAGATGCAGCGAGCTCGAGGCCTTCTGGAGAGGAGACAGTAGTCGGTATCGACTAGGTAACGAATCTGCTGCTGGCCATTAGACAGCTATCTAGACACCAGAACGCCGCATTCCTTTAATTCCCAGCGCCGCCGACAGCAGGCGCAGCAACAGGCATTACTTTTGTAGAAAGAGTGCTGAGTTGCGCTTGCTGCTGCAATGGGCTCGGGGGAGGCGTCGTCTGGGGGCCGCTGCAGCGGCTCCCACAGAAAGGACAAGCATTCGAGCAGCAGCAGCAGCAGCAGCAGCAGCAGCAGCAGCAGCAGTTCAAAGAAGCACAAGTCCAGTGGCCACAGCAGTAGCAGCTCGGGGAGCCGATCTACGAACAGCAGCAGCACGACTGCAAATGCGGAGCGCGACAGCAACTCCGGGAGACATAAAAGCAGCAATCACAGCGGCAGCAGCCACGGCAGCAGCAGCCACAGCCACAGCAACCACGGCAGCAGCAGCCACAGCAGCAGCGGGCACAAGAGCAGGAGCAAGGATGAGCACAAGCAATCGAGCAGCAAGACGAAGACGGAGGGGGAATTGCTTCGTGCTGACTCCAAGACCCACACATCTCCAAAGGACAGCAAAAGCAGCAGCCACAGCAGCAGCAGCCACAGCAGCAGCAGCAGCAGCCACAGCAGCAGCAGCAAGCAGGCAAAGAGTTCTAGCAAGGGCCACGAGGAGGGGAAGCGTGCGCGCAGCAGCCGCAGCAAAAGCCGAAGCAACGAGAAGAAACGTAAGAGGGAGAGAAGTCCTTCGTTTCAGCCTCCTCCAGTGGTGAACACTACAGACCCAACGAAGAATACCCTTGGGGATCCGTTCCCTCCAGATCTTGAGGGGCCTTGTTATGTGAAGCTGCTGCCCCAGCAGCGCGACGTGTCTATTCTATTAGGTGTAGACAATAGGGGCTTGCTGAATTTGGCTAAGTCTCACGGATGTAAGAGCCGGCTGTCTGCTAAGGATGTATTCTTCCCAGAGACAAACCGCCGCATGCTGCTTCTGCAGGGGCAGGAGGAGGGGCTGCACAAGATGCTGCGGCAAGCGTTAGAGAGAATATCAGAGCCTGGGAAGCACCGAGATAGCAGCAGCAGAAGCTCCAGCATTACCTTTATAGCACCTAATCCTGTCTGTCTGCTTACCCCAAGCAGCGCTGATCAACCCTTGCGCAAGCTACGCAAGCTAGGGGGGGCCCGCCTCCATATAAGCGATAGGAAGGACATGAAGAAACAAGGAGGCCGCGAGCGTTTGCTGACTCTTCAGGGAAACCTTAGTGAAGTTCAGGCAGCAGCATGCGAGTTGATTACTCTGCTGCAGCAGGTAAAAGATTTGCGCGATCATATGAATCTCAAGTACGACAGCTGCATGCCGAAGGTAGAGCAAGAAGAGAAGGAGGAGAGGCTAGAAGATCTCCTAGGGAAAGAAGATCTTGATGAATCAACAATGCAAGCACTTGCAAGTATCCTTATACCCCCTAAAGAAGAACCCGTAAAGGCCGGCATAGCGAGCGTCGCCCCTAATATTCCGAATCTATCGGATTCTGCTAAAGCAGCACTTATTAGTCAAGCTCAGGATGAACTAGCGAGGATAAGCAACTTGCAATATATGCGAGACACTCGAGCGGTGCTTATGCAAGGGCCAGCCTACCACAAGGTGCTTGTGAGCGACCTTGTGGCTGCACAGCTTCTGGGTTCGAACGGCAGCATAATAAGTCAATTTGAAGCAGAATATGCAGTACAAGTTAAGGTAGCTCCCCCGGAACCTCCTCCTTGCACGGAGCGTATTGTTGTAATAAGCGGAGAACCTCAAGACACCGATAGAGCTCTGTTAGCAGTGCTTGAAAAGGTATATGCTGCTTGTCTTATGGTTGGGCACGCAAACTTTATGGTCTGGCGTATGAGTGCAATGAGTACTTGCTGCGCTCTTATCTGCGGGCCTGGAGGACAGCGTATTCGTCAATTAGCAAGCTTCACCGGGACTCGAATTCAAATAAGCAATAGAGATCAGCAAACCCCTTCACACCATCCAGGGCAGCTGGTGCCCTCTAACCCCCATGAACGAATTATATCTGTATTAGGTCCTTTGGAGCAAGTGACGATTGCTATTAAAGCGATGCTTCCGTATATTCATGCAGATCCTAATCAATCACAGTCTGTACACCAGAGCTATGGCCATGGATATAAGCTTAAGATGCCCTCTTGGGCTGAGACAGGAGTCTTGCAAGAGGGTATGAATATGGAAGCCTTAAAGGAAGAGCCTCTAGAAGACGAACGACCTGTATCTCTACCAGGGCCCTTCCACATGAAGTTGCTGATTGATCCTGCACTTGCGAATTCTTTGATTGGAGAGAACAGTCAAACTATTACAAAAGTTGCAGAAGAATGCGGCTGCAGCATGCATGTCTTGTCCTCGAAGAACAAGTTCCCGGATTCTCAAGACCGTTTGCTGCTTATGTCGGGTTCAACTGAAGCCATCAGCACAGGGGTTATCTCTCTCTTAGAGCGCTGCAAGGAGGTACACCCCAATTTACCTTACGATCAAATGTATGCTAAACTCGTAGTGCCTACAAGCGTATGTCCTACAGTCATAGGGCCTGGGGGTGTTCGAGTAAGAGAGATCCGCGAAGCAACTCTTACTCGAATAACTGTTGATAGAAACTCGAGCCCTTGTCCTGAAAGAGTTATTGCAATCCACGGTATGGCTCAGGGCGTCCATCAGGCGGTCGTTGCTATCAGCACCATTGCACAGACAGACCCAAGCCTTGTGCTTATGCTTGAGCTACAGTATGATTATCTAGAACAGCAGCAGGAGACGCAGCAGCAGAACGCGCAGCTCGACTCCAATATCGTCGGCGCTGTACTAGAGGGGGTTCTTTCTGTCTCTAACAAAGTGGGAGGAGGCGCCACTGATGTTGCTGTGAAAAGGCTAGAAAATATGAAACAGGTCAGGCAGACCTTCTCCCCCTTGCTTTTTCTACTTGCAATCGTCTTTCTTCTTGTTTTTCTACTTGCTCGACGCTCCTCTAACTCGCCTCTTCTCTTATTATCTCTCTTTATGGTGTACTGTCTGCTGCTTTGGCTCGTGTATCTATCCGGCTCTGTGTCTCCCTCTTTTTGCTTGTCTATATATATATATATATATATGTCTCTTTCTGTCTCTGTGTGCGGCGTCTTTCTTCCTGTCGCGTTTGTGTTAGTGTTGGTCTTGTTGTGTTTGTTTGTTTGCAAGAGTTAATTGTTTGTCTTTGTTGTTTTGTTTGATTCCGTTGGAGTGTCCCCTCCCCTGTGCTGCTGTCTCCTCAAGCCATCGTAGTAGCTCAGGCTGTCTGTTGCTGCATCGCTGCATCTTCTTCTCGTTCCTTTGCTGTTGTTATTATATGTTTGTTTTACCTTTAATCTGTGTGTAGATGAATTTCGTGTTTGAGGGTTTATTGTTTGAAGCATCAGGCTGAGGGTTTGGGGTTTAGAGCATACTGCACAGGGTTTAAGGCTTAGGGTTTAGGGTTTAGGGTTTAGGGTTTAGGGTTTTTAGTGCTGTGCGAGTTGCTGCTGCGCAGGCGGCGGCGCAGGGACCGCTGGGCCCGATGGGGCAGCACCAGAGCGGATATACCCCCAACTATGACGCTCCTGTCTCGTTTGTTACTGCATCTAACCCTACAGTTACACCTGAAGCTTCGAAGAGCTTTGCTTTAGCTCAGAGAGCAGCACAGGCCCTTGGAAATGATCCTCGCGTGCGGCTGCCTTCTCCTCCTCGCGCTGCGGATGAGTGGGAGCAGCAGCAGCGAGAGATTCAACAGTATGAACAGCAGAGGCTCGCTGGCCACGTCGAAATCTACAGCAGCAGCGGCTCTGCGCCTCCGCCTCCCCCCAGACCCTCGGGCACAATGCCGCATGCAGACCCCGCTGCTGCTGCTGCTGCTTCGGGCGCACCTCCTCCTCCTCCTCCTCCTCCTGATAACGGCATGGATGCGGACGACGGAGACCCGCTGCTCGAGGGGCTGATGAATGAAGCTTTCTAAGCCTTTCTATTGCATAATTAATATACTTGTTATCGAAAGATTATCGTTGCAGGTTGAGAACAGAGGGCTGAGTTTGGCACTGTTAGTATTTGGGGGGTGCAGAGACTCAGGGGCAACACGGTGCACGGCCGCGGGCCTATGAAATGCTGCGGGTGTACCTGCTGTTATGGCGCAGAGAAAGTGCATGCATTGCATGCATTGCTCATATTGCATGCATTGCATGTTCTGCATGCATTACATGCATGCGCCATTTGCCGTCATAGTCGCCCTGCCACTATCAATAATATTATTTCCTTGTAGCAGTAACCACTCTAATCGAGAAGGGCAGAAGGAACAACTGGTGCCTGCAGGAGCCGCCTGCACAGTTTAATTCAACATCTTTTCGGTAGGCATATAGACAGTACGTACACTGCAACCATTGGCACAGATGATCCACCAAACTGCCGTTTCTGTCAAATTTCCAACTCGGCTTTTGTGGTGTGCACACAGTGCATGCACAAACAAATATTTGGTGATCCATTCTATATAATATTTGAAATATGTATGTCAGAACAAACTACCATGTTAGCAGGTAGATACATCCGTGCATGCGCATACTTTCCCACGCGCAGACGCTGTAAGGAGCCGTCATCATCATTCATACATCTCATTTCCTTTGGAAGCCAGGCTGACAATAGTTAGTATCATACAACAGTACCAAAGAGGCAGAGCGCTGTTTCTGCTCGGTGTTCTGTCCGCCGCGGCAACACCAACCACGCGCTCTTTTTTGCGGCACTTCAGAGGTGTTTTCGCATAACTCTAGCTGAATTGTCTGCATATAATTTGTTTAGTCACACTCTGTGAGAGGGGAGACTAAGTTTTGCAAGGAAAACAGCGAAATATGCCTATCAGCGACAGCAGCAATGCGAACTATGGACAAAGACAATAAATTAAACCACTCATTTATTAATCAGATTTATTTCTTTATACATCTTTTTATACATCTTGGAGAAGGTGTTTATTATTATTATTATGTGTATGGATGGTTACCTGCTCACTAATAGAGTTCGATGTTGTGGTGTATGTGCAGTATGCCTGGTTGCTAAGGTGGTGTTGCTTCCCGGGGTTTTTTCAGTTTACAAGTCCTTCACTAAACCTTTTAAGTTTTCGTCTGAATTTAACAATATTTGCATTGATTATTCCTTTTTGCTGAAAAATGTTTGCTTTCTTCTGGGGCTCTCCCGCTATGGCCGCAGCCCAGCCCCAATTTTCTTCAACGGCGTTTCGGAACAGACTTGCAGAAATCAAGCGTAAAGATGCGTTGGGTCTTGATTTGAGGTTTTCTCCATTGTTATTTCTTTAGTGGGAACTTTTCTCTCTTATTCATCTTTTCCCTCCTTGTTCACTTCTTTTTTATTAAACGGCACCTATCCGCCGCAGGTGCTCCTCTTCAACAACGATATGCAGCTGCGGCTTTAGCTGCGGCCTGTTCATCTGTTGTAGGAGTTGAACTTAAGGAGATGAATTCAGCGAATCATCTCCAGTAAAGACAACGAAAATGGACGCGTCGCGGGGCCAGCTGCCTGCGGGCCTGGGGGGTAAGTGTCCGTACAGCGTTTTGGGTTTGTGCGCGTCAGCGGAAGGAAAGCCTTTGACTGTACAGGAAGCAGCAGCAGATGAAGCTTCTGTTGCCGCTCGTGAGGCCCTGAGCTCCAAGGCCATTGGCACTGCCTACAGACGGGCTGCGCTGAAGGCGCACCCGGATAAGAACAAGGGTAAAGAAACAGAAGCTGCTGCTGCTTTCTTAGTAGTCAATTTGGCGTTTGCGTTTCTCTCAAGTGCGGAGCAGCGCGAGGCCTACCACCAGCACCTCCGAACACTGCTGGGGCTGCGGCAGCAGCGCGAGCAGCAGCGGCTGCGCTGGACCGAGAGAGACAAGCAGAAGCAGCAATTCAAAGCAGAGTTAGAGAGAAAAGAATCAGCAGCACGTCATGATACACCCCGAGTCAACCAGCAAGAAGAAGAGCTGCAGCGAATTAGGGAGCAGAATGCTGCCTTTATCAAGCGCCACACCGAACAGAGACAGAAACAAATACAAGAAACATTCCGAGAACACTCGGCGCAGCTGTTGCAACAACACCAAATGCAAAGAAGCACTTCTTTTTCGCATGCAATGCCTGCAACGCATGCAACGCATGCAGGCAGTAGCGCAGAGACAGGGGCGGAGGAGACACTCGAGGATATCTTGTTCAGGTCTGTTGTGCTGCAGTGGAGCGTTCCAAAAGAGCAAACAGCAGCAGAAGCAGCAGCAGCAAGCGCATGCAATCGGCAGCACGAACAACCCGGTGCACCGGCAGTTGCTAAGGACGCAGCAGCAGATATAAAATCAGATACAGCAGCTGGAGCAGGAACAGCAGAAACAGCAGCAGGAGCAGGAACAGCAAAGGCAGCAGCAGCAGCAGGAACAGCAGAGGCAGCAGCAGAAGGAGGAGAGGCAGGAGACGCAGAGGCTGCGGCAACACCAGCAACAGCAGCAGCAGGAGAAGCAGCAGCAGATGCCCCTACTCCTGCTTCCTTATGCGCGCTGCTGTGGGCCCATGGGGCTGTTGACTTGTGCCTCTTCTCTAGAAGCAGAGGCCTCGCTTGTGTCTCCTTCTCGTCGCGGGAGAGGGCGATTGAGGCGGCGCTGCTGCTGCAGAGACAGCGCAAGAAGGAAGCAAACAGCCAAGCGGAGAGACTCACTGTGAAGCTGGCTAACAAAGCCAAGGGGTTTGATCTGCTGCTCCAGAAGGTGCGAAGTGCTGCTGCTGCATCAGACCAGCAGCAACAGCAGCAGCAGCAGCAGCAGCAACACGACGAGGCGGACGACCTGCGGGAGGCTGCAGAGTTGGCCGCTGAGACAGAAGAAGCAGCTGGTGCGTTCGCTTCGGCATTAGCAGCTGCTCAATCTGCTGCTGCTCCTCCTGCTGCTGCTGCTGCTCCACCAGGCGAACACCCTTCGGCTGCTCCCACAGCGGAGCAGCCGACCCTCAATGGCAGCACCTTCAGTCAGCCTAATCCCAGCAGCAGCAGCAGCAGCAGCAGGGGGTCGATGACTCTCGGGGAGGCGACCAGTGCTGCAGCTGCCTTTGGGTTGGGTGCTGCAGCAGCATCTGCGCAGCCGATTAGCGGCGCTGCTGCTTCTATTCTAGAGTACGTGAGGAGCTGCAGCAGCAGGGGAATGGAGGAGGTGCAGCAGCAGCATGCAGAAGCAGAGAACGACAGAGGCTGGGAGTGGGTAGGGGGCTCCAAAGTCGCCGCCAGCATGAGCATGCAGCAGCTTGAGGCTGCTGCATTCGGAGAGCTGCACCGCAAGAAACAGCAGCAGCAACAACAGTAACAGCAGCAGCAGCAGCATTAGTAACAGCAGCAGCAGCAGCATTAGTAACAGCAGCAGCAGCAGCAATAACAACAACAGCAGTAACAGCAGCAGCAGCAACAGTAGCAGCAGCAGTAGCCGCAGCAGCAACAGGCAGTGCTTATAATAGTCTTTGACTGATCTTCTCAGGTCTCGCCAGTGCGGCGGCTGTGCATGCAGACTGCTGCTGCATTATGCTGGGAAGGCAAAACAATGTAGACTTAAAATAGAAGGTATGCAGCTAATATTTCTTTAGCTTGTCGATGCAGCTGCGGCCTTTGAGGTGTACGTACACCTCAAAAGGCCGCAGCTGCATCGACAGGCTAAAGAAATATTAAGCCGTTTGAATTTTTTTTTGTACAACAGAATTGGGGTTGATGGTTTAGAGGGAATAAGGGAGAAAACATGCAGCAAACGTAGCAATGTGAAAAACAAACAAACAAACAAACAAACAAACAAACAAACAAACAAACAAACGAGCGAATACTAGTACAGGAGGAGGTGCAGCAGAAGATAGGAGACACGAAGAAACACACGAATTCAATAGAACATATATACATATATATATATTTATTTATTTATGTATTTACATATATATATATATATATATTTATATGTAGGGCAAAGAGGAGGCAGCTAGAACTAAACACAAAAGAGCAGCACAGACAGCCGACAGTGGAGAGCGCCTGCTGCGGCAATCTGCAAATTCTTGAGGAGACAGCAGCGGAAGGAAAGCAAAAGAAATTTGAGTGCAGGGAGACAGTTTATTAATTGGAGTTATGCAGCACGTGCTTGCTTTGTTTCTTGCGGTGTATTGACAGTTATTGAGCGTCTACTGCTGCCTTAAGTTGGTCGTTGTTTTCTTCGTCTTATCTCTTCTTTGCTTCTGCTGCTCTTCACCAGCAGCAGAAAAATAATAAGATAGGGAGTCTGGCAGCCGCAGAAATAAAAGGATAAATAATAATTAATAAATAAACAGAAATAAAAGAAGACATAATAAAAGGAGAGACGAACGTCCCTGCGCAGTTTAATATAAAATTAAAATATGTAATTTAATACAATTTAAAAAAATAATAATTCAGTGGAAATTGAAGCCCTCCTACAAAGATGTCTTGCTGCACTATGCAGCATATATATATATATATATATTTACATATATGTATATGCGAAGTTTAATATCTTCACAATATTAAATAGTAATAGAATATGCTGCTTTGTTATGTACGTTGTTGAAGACGCTCTCATATATATATATATATATATATATATGTTATACTGTAACAATGGGAATATTGTACTGCATTATATTGTAGTAATAACATAATAATAAAATAAAATATATTATTATGTATTATATTGTAATAATATCATCTCAATATATCATTATATATTATGTTGCATTATAATGTATTATATTTTATTACATTATATTATATAACATTATGCTATACTGATATTGTATTATATTTATCTTATACTCTATTACATTATATTATATTATATTGTAGTGCATTATACTATTTTACCTTATTTTATTTTAAATGATTTTATACTAATTCTTATTATTGTATATTAACGAGAATGCTATAATACAATATTTTTTTCTGCAGCTAGTGTATGTAAGGTTCCCCCGTTGGCGTGGCAGGCGTGCGCGACGGTGTTGCGGGGTACTTATCAGATTAAATCATTAATATAATTAAAAAGGAAGAAAATAAGGAGAAATAATTGATTAATTTAAAAAGAATAGCCCTGCAAAGGTCTCAGTTGAGGTGTAAAGGGTTTACCAGCCTAAGGTGGAGCCAACGGGCAGCCAGTGGGCAGCACGAGCAGAGAGACGAAGCGTCGAAAATAGCAAGAAAGGGTATCTTTCTGTGCGTAAATAGCAGCTCAGTATACATTTAATGAAATTAAATCTTCTAATAAATTAAATAAATAAATATTTCAGATTTTAACAGCAGTTTATAACCTCCTCTTCTTGCCCGGGGCTGACGACGGCACGGTGTGGTCTGCATTTGCGGTGTCTGTACACCTGCAAGAAGAGCACATGCAAAAGCTGCTGCATGTGGTTGTCTTTTAACGCCGTTTTTCTTTCTTTAATTGATTAAATTGATTATATTTCATTTATATTAACACATATTGCAGTACAGATCCTCCTGGCGGTATATACCCCTTGAGCTGCTGGCGGGCGGTCGCAATAGTAGCCGTGCATAATGTAATATTCTGTTAGAGATAGGAAAACAGAGTGAATGAATATGATTTGTTTGCAATCTTCTCGATATTTGCAGAGTAATTCTGCATTTTCTTTCCTTCCCCTTTCTGCCTCTCGTGCCTCCCTACCTTTTAAATGGCGTAGAGGCCACCCTAGTGGGTTGCTGCAAGAGTTGCGGTGTATAGGCAGCTCGTGTTCCTTCTCCAGCACTACCCCTCGCCCTCGCAGCAAAACCTTTGATGAATATCGCAAGGCATCAGGCCTCAAGACGCAAGAAGATTACATGCGTTTAGACAGAAACAACTGCTCGCCTAACTACCAGCCTACACCTGTTGTTATTACCAAGGGAGAAGGAATATATGTGTGGGATACAGACGGCAATAAATACTTCGACTTCGTCGCAGGGATTTCAGTGAGACAATTAAACCAAACAAACACACAGCAGCAATAACAGCGGCAGCAGCAGCAGCAGCAACAGCAGCAGCAGATTGATATCTGTACGTAGCAGAGACTTCTCGGTTTGGTGTATTCATTAGAGATATGAATTAAACAAATATAAATATCTTCTTCTCCTTGCGGTGTATGCACACCATCAAACTTTTCTGGATGCCAATTGCCCACAAGTTTGTTTACTCCGCGTGTCTCTGTTCCCTTACCTCATATTATATAATATATATATATATTATATATATATAATATATATATATATTATATGAATGCACACACGTATATATATATATATATATATATATATATATATATACGTGTGCATGCATATAGGTATATATACGCGCATTCACATGCATATTTATATTCATGCATACACACACACAAACAGACACAAACACACATATATATATATATATATATATACATATATATATATATATGTATGTGTATATGTATAATGCACGCGTTCTACTAGAAAGACTAGAGTAAAGAAGTTAGAAAGACAGGTGGATGTATGATTTGCTGCAGAGTTTGAACCAAGGGCACTGCCACCCACGAATAATTGCTGCATTAAAACAACAAGCAGAGAAGTTAACGTTAACATCTCGAACTCTTTATAATGACTGCATGCCTCTCTTCTGCAAATTTTTAAATGAAGTCTTTGGATATCAACGCACTCTACTCATGAATACAGGTAATCTCCTTCTCCTGCTGCTCCTGCTGCTTCTGCTGCTGTTTTTGCTGTTGTTGTTGCTGCTATTGCTGCTGTTGCTGCTGTTGCTGCTGTTGCTACTGTTGCTGCTGTTGGCGGTGGTGTTACTGGTGGCTGTGGTGGTGGTGCTGCTGCTGCTGTTGCTGTGCTGCTGCTGTTGCTGTTTTTGTTGCTGTTGGTGCTGCTGTTGCTGCTGTTGCTGCTGTTGCCGTTGGTGCTGCTGTTGCTGTTGGTGCTGCTGTTGCTGTTGCTGCTGACGCTAATAATGACGATATTAATAATAACAATAATAATAATAATCAAAACTAATAATAATAATAAAATAATAACAATAATAAATACTAATAGTAAGAACAACAATACAAATAATAATAGGAATAGCAGAAATAGATAGAAACAAAGAGCAATAACAGCAGGAGCAGCACTACGAATACTAAAAGTAAGCATATGAATATAAAGATAAAGAAGATATGAATAAAATATATTTGTATATTTATATTTGCAGGTGCTGAGGCCGGAGAGACTGCAGTTAAATTAGCACGAAAGTGGGCCTACGAAGTCAAAGGGATAAAAAATAATACAGCTCGCGTTATCTTCTGCAATAATAACTACTGGGGGCGAACTATTGCTGCATGCAGCTCTTCAACAACTTATGAAAATTATAGACAGTAAGCACAATATATACATACATGATATATATATATATATATATGTATCTGTATATATACATATATATGTATATATATATATATGTATATATACGTATATATATGTGCATATATATATATATATATGTATATCTGTATATATACATATATATATATATACATACGTATATATATATATATACATACGTATATATATATATATACATGTATATCTATATATACATATATATATATATATATATATATCTATATATACGTTTATATATATCTACATACATATATATATATATATATGCGCTCTGTATTTACCAAGGTATATTATTAGTTCAATATATAGAAATGTTAATATTATACTTTTATAATGTAAATATAAATAAGTATTTGTTTGTTTTTTATATTTTCTTTTTCTTTTATCTTTCGCTGCATTTCTTTGATATTTTACTTTAAGTCTTTTCTTCTACATGTTTGTGTATTATAAATAAAAAAGTATAATTATTACTAGAATATACATTATTATTAGTAATAATAATAAAAATTATAATAATACATATTATTATTATTATTATTATTATTATTATTATTATTATATTTGATTGAATAATATAAGAAGAATAAGACTGAATTATGATAATGATAGAAAAATGCATATTATTGTTTGTGCTGCAGCTTTGGGCCTTATACACCTGGTTTTGAGTTGATACCGTTTGGCGATATAAATGCATTAGAAGCTGCATTAAAGGACGGAGATACAGCTGCATTCTTTGTTGAGCCGATTCAAGGTGAAGGAGGTATAATAATACCTAATAGAGGGTTTTTAAGAGCAGCAGCAGAGTTATGCCGAGCTCAAAATGTTTTATTTATAGTCGATGAAATTCAAACGGGTCTAGGTAGATGCGGGAAACTATTAGCTAGCGATATTGAAGGTATAAGACCTGATATTATATTACTAGGCAAAAGTCTTACAGGGGGCGTTATACCTTGCAGTGCAGTTCTTGCGGATGAATATATTATGAAAGTATTTACACCGTCTACACATGGATCTACATTTGGAGGTAATCCTTTAGCATGTGCTGTTGGTTATGAAGCAGTATCAGTATTACTAGAAGAGAATCTGATACAAAATGCAAATATACAGGGTGAGCTATTACGGAAAGAGTTGCATAATATCAAAGATAAATATAATCTTTCTTTTATTAAAGATATTCGAGGTAAAGGCCTCTTTAATGCTGTTGAAATCAATGGGACCAGCGGTGAATGCATGCATTTATGCAGACAGTTAAAAGATAGCGGGATTCTTTGTAGGCCTACAAGAGGTAATATCATTCGTCTTCTCCCGCCTTTAATTATTAATAAACAACAAATGCTAGAAGCTATTGAACGTATTGAAGATGTATTCAGAAGAAAAACCTCGTAAACTTTACCTATATTATTCTCACTTCATACACCTCATTCAATATATTGATCATTATTCATGCGATTACAAACAACTAAATTATAAATATAATTTTATTTAACAACTCAATCAATACATTCATTACTATTAATATTACTACAAACAACATAATATATATACAGAAATAATGTTCTATATGATAATAACACAGAACAACATAATAAAAACAATAATATAAAACAAAGTAATGAAGGCAATTATAAACAACAGAATAATCAATAAATAAAATAAAATAATAAATACAATAACGTAAAACAAAATAATAAATACACAAACAAATACACAAAATAATAAACAATAACAACACGAAGTAATACACAAAATATATAATATATAATATTATTATAATAATATAATAACAAATACACAAAAAACAAAATAATAAATGCACAAAGAAATACACAAGAAAGTAATACACTAATGAACTGATAAAGAAATACGCAAAGAAATACACAGGCACAAGTATAAGTATATATATATATACACACATATATATATATATATATATATATATACATATATATATATATATATTTATTTATGTATTTGCGTGTACCTGTAAATATGTTAGGAGGAACAAAGTAGGTGAATTTGGCAGTGATAAATAAATACATACATAGGCAAGTATATATATATATGTATATATAAATATATGTATATAAATGTATATATATATATACATTTATATATATATGTATATATATATATATATATATATAGACATATCTATACATACATATCCATATATATTATGTACATATATATGTATATACATATATATACATATAATATATATATATATATATTTATATACCTATGTAGATCTATATATATATATATATATGTATGTATGTATGTATGTATATACACATGCCTGCATGCATCGATGAAGCGCACCAAAGGAACGCATGCACGCATGCAAAGCCGTGCATACATCGTCAAATATATATTTTTATTTATATAAAAATATATTAATACACCCGAAGTACACCTTATGCATGCGCTGTCAATGACATGCACAGAATTCAGCCCAGGCTCATTATTGTGGTGTATACCTGCAGCAGCAGCTGCAGCAGCAAATGCAGCAACAGTAACAAAGGCAGCAGCTGCAGCAGCAACTGCAGCAGCAGCAACAAATCCAGCAGCAGCAATTCCAGCAGCATCAGCAAATGCAGCAGCAGCAGCAAATGCAGCAGCAAATGCAGCAACAAATACAGCAGCAGCACCAACTGCAGCAGCAGCAGCAGCTGCAGCAGCTGCAGAAGCAACTGCGGCAGCTGCAGCAGCTGCCGCAGCAGCAGCAGCAGCTGCTGCTTGTGCAGTTTCTGCAGCAGCAGTAGCTGCAGCCCTGCGAGCGGCACAGCGTAAACCCTAAACCCTAAACCCTAAACCCTGACTGGTGAGCCCTAAACCCTTTGCATGCATGCATTTTTCTTTTGCTTTTTGTCTGCTGGTTTCTACCAGTAGTGCCGCTTCTGTTATTTCTTTAACTTTGCTGCCTCTTCTTTTTCTTTGCATGCATAAAAAAACATCATAACAATTAAAGCAAAGCGAAGCAAAGACAGCAGCCCACACGGTGCCTTCATAGCAGCAAGTTGCTGCATGCATTTTCGTGTTAATGTTTATCTTCTAACAAACAACAAAATAAATAAAAAACAAATTAAACTTTAAACACCCCAATGAAACAAAAAATGTATGCCCAAAGGAAAGTATGTCTATCTATACTTATATCTGTATATATATACATATATATATATATATTTATTTATATTTATATATCGATATACATATTTACACACTTATCTATAAGCACACACACACACACACACACGTATACATATGCAATATATGTAATATATATATCTACGCGCATGAATATATATATATATATATATATATGTGAATATAGATTCATATAGCCATATATATATAATATAATATATATATATACATTATAACGTAAGAAATCGAATATCGCTGTTCGTCATTTTGCTGAGTTCTTTCAAATATTATTGTAGAAAATGCAGAGGAAGTATGAATGAAGAATACTAACAAACAGCAGAAAGATAGTAATAGTGCAGCAATAAAGGCAACAATATAATCGTGTTTGATGATGATGGTAATAATAATAATAATATATTAATAGTCAAATTTCGTTAATAATAGAATAATAATTTGTATCGTTATCATGCGCCTAGTCTAGTAACAGCGCGGCATCTGAATAATAGAAGGCCGACAACAGAAACTAGCAGTAAATACTTATAAAACAGACAAACAAACGAAAATAAAGTTAAAATATAATAAATAAATACCTGAAACAGGACAAAATATATAAACTAAGATGAATATGCAACGAAGTTATGAAACGAAAACTCAGGGGAGGTGTACATACACCCCAGCTAGAGCTGCGCGGTGCTCCGATTGCAGTGAAACTTGCATTAAATTTTCTATTTTCTTCCAAATTAAATATTAAATAATCTATTTTTATGTATTTAATAAAAAAATTTAAGTTTCATCAAGCAACACCAAGCATACTACGTGGGGTTTCAGCGGCCGCCATCGCGCAGAGGCAGCAGCAGAACAGCAGATTTTGTTTCTTATTTGGATTGCATTTTGAATAACAGCAGATAAATAATTAAAAATAAAAATAAATTACTATTCAACAATAATGTATTTGTTTTTTCTCTAAATTTTCTTTTCGATGAGTTCCTGTGAAGTTGCTACTGCAGACAGCCAGCCCCGCGAGCACATATGCATGCAAACTGCATGCATCAAAGAGGCGAATAAATTCAAAAGATTGAAGCGGGAAGAAGGCGTTAAGCCTATGTATCTTTCTTCTTTTCCTTTGCAAACAGCAGAGGGTTTAATTGTATTGGAGGGTTTTCATATATCGCCTGTTCTCTGCTCAACCTCCTGCTGCTGTTCCTCTTGTTGTTGCAGCAGCAGCAGCAGCAGCAGCAGGAGCAGAAGGGAGCATTCTTAGGATTTCAGCATATATATATTTATATATATATGGTGTTGTTTCTTCTGCTAGTGTTTAACAGCAACACTTTAGGAGTCTAGAGGTTTGTTCTTTTCTTCTCGCCTGTGTTTTCTGCTTCTTTTTTATCTGAACGATGGATCTCGACAACTACGATGAATTTGGCAATTATATCGGGCCCGAGTTGGAGGGCTCTGATGAGTCTGAGGATGAGGAGGCGGAGATGGGTGCAGCAGCAGCAGCAGCAGCAGCAGCAGCAGGAGCAGCAGCAGGAGCAGGAGCAGGCGGGGGTGGATCAGTCGTTGGGGGTGAAGGCGACTTAGTGCGTAGAGGTCTTGTACAGATGGAAGAAGACGAGCAGCAGCAGCAGCAGCAGCAGAAGCCTGTGCCTCACGAATTGAAGCAATATTATCCTACAGCAGCTGAGGTGTATCCTGAGGCTGAGACAATTGTAGAAGAAGAAGATTATCAGCCTATTACAGAGCCTATAATAGCTCCTGTTAAACAATATACCTTTGATTTATTAGAGTCGCAGCTGCCTGAGACGACGTTTTCTTTTGATTATCTCGCCCGTTTGATGCATACACCTCACTGTGTACGAAATATATGTTTATTAGGCGGCCTACATACGGGTAAAACTTCTTTTGTTGATATGCTTATAGAAGAGACGCATCCAGACAGACTCCCTGCAGGTTTATCTTTGCTTACTCAGCATATCGAGGCGCCGCATGCAAACAAGAGACATCGTACTTTCTTTAGACGCTACACAGACACCCGAGAAGATGAACAGAAGAGAGGTCTTTCTATTAAAGCTGTGCCTGTCTCTCTTCTTCTGCAAACTTCTAAGCACTTCAGAGCAAGACAGATTAACCCTGCTATTCAAGCAACGCAGCAGCAGCAGCAGCAGCAAGATGCAGCAGCAGCAGAAAATCCAGATGCAGCAGCAGCAGCCGACGGCACAGACAAGAAAAACGATGCTGCTGATAACAGCAGCAGCACCAACAGCAGCAGCAGCAGCAGCAGCAGCAAGAGCAACAGCAGCAGCAGCAGCGAATCTGAGGGTGTTGTATATGGAGGGTCTAGGAGTTATTTATTTAATATTATCGATACACCCGGACATGTCTGCTTCTCTGATGAAGCATCTGCTGCAATGAGGCTGTGCGACGGAGCAGTTTATTTTATTGATGCTCTTGAAGGCGTCCCTGCATCTGCTGCAGCACAACTCGCGCAGGTGTTAGAAGAAGGGATTCAATTGATTGTTGTTATTAATAAATTAGACAGAATTATTCTAGAGCTGCGGCTCAGACCTCAAGACGCCTTCTATAAAATCAAATGCATGCTTGATGAGGTAAGCAAGGGCATCCTCCTGCTGCTGCTGCTGTTGCTGCTGCTGCTGATGCTGATGCTGATGCTGATGCTGATGCTGATGCTGATGCTGCTCGTGCTGCTGTTGCTGCTGCTGATGCTGCTGTTGCTGTTGCTGTTGCTGCTGTTGCTGCTGCTGCTGGTGCTGCTGTTGCTGCTGTTGCTGCTGTTCTTGAGGTCATTTGTTTTTTGCTATCATTTATTTATTTATTTATTTATTTATTTATTTATTTATTTGTGTATTTGCAGTGTATGTGCGTATGTTTTTGTTTGTTTGTAATTGAGTGCATGCTGCATTCTTTTTATGAATATATTTTAATCTTCTTTCTTTATTTAGTAATAAGTACGATTATATAATATATATATATATATATGTATATTAATCATATATGTTTAAATTTATTTATCTATACGAATTGTATATATTATAATATGTAATCATATATTTATATGCATTATATACATATGAATTATATATCTAACAATATTATATAATTGACATATATATCTATATATATAAACATATACAAATATATAAATATATAATTATATATTTATATATAATTATAGAATTAAATGTTTATTGATATATTAAGTAGCTGCTGTTTGTCCGTACAGCTGAACGAGACGCTGGAGACGCTGTGCAATGTGCGGGGCTTAGAACGCGTCGTCATATCTCCTCGCAATAGAAATTTATTATTTTCAATGAGTCAGTTCTCTTTTGTATTTTCAGTAGAGTCTTTTGCTGCTCTTTACTTTGACTCCTATGTCTTTAATCCAA
>NW_013547123.1:0-15179 GCF_000499425.1 Eimeria acervulina
TCTGCACAGAGAGCTCGCCCACCTGTTTTGTATATATATATATATATATATATATATATACACTTTTAACCCTTTCTAGGGGATCTGGACTCGCTTGCCTTCAGCGGAGAAGAAAAAGGACAGAGCTGCTGCTGCACTGGCTGCTGATCTCCTGCTGCAACCAGCAGCAACGGGAGAGGAAGCAACGGCTGGGGGGATCGACAGCTAGCTGCAGCTAGCTGTCGCAGCTAGCCATCGACCGACCCACTGGTGTGCCGCAGCTAGCTGCTGCAGCTAGCCGCCTATCTGCTGGCTAACTGTAGCGAGCTTAATAAACAATCAGGTGTCTCCTTGTCGCTCTATAGCCAACCAGGTGTCTCCTCATCTCCGTTGTTCTAAGCGCTTTAACCCTAAGCTGGGGGCGTAGGCCTACAGGGCCTTTCAAGGGTGTGTGTGCAAGGCAGGGCTTAGTTTAAACCCTAAAGCCTAAACCCTAGACCTGGTGTATACAGAAGAGTAGGGTTTAGGGTTTACGGTTAACCACCTGCTACCAGGCCAAAAATCCTAAACCCTAAACCCTAAGCTGCTTGTAGGAAGCTTTCCAGCGCAAGCACTGAGCTGTCTGTCTGTACACCCGAATTAGAGAAAGCCCCTGGCTGCCAGCAAGCCCCAACTCCCTAAACGCTTGAGCCTTTTACCCCTAAACCCTAAACCCTAAACCCTAAAGCCAAAACTTATGGCAGAAGCGCTGCCGTCGTAAACGATTGACTGACTGCGGAGCTAACCACACACTCTAAGCAGGACGGAGGGAGATACGGATGATACGCATTTAGCTGGCTAGCTAGCTAGCTATCCAGGTAGCTACCCAGCTAGCTAGTTAGCTAGCCACGGGAAGAAACACAGCTGCTGAGGATCCTGAGGTGTACACGCACCACCCAGCCACTGCAGCTAGTTTAGGAAGCGGTGCTGCTGCTTTATCTGCTCGAAGCGAAGTGCAGCACGCCAGACTACTACTGGTGCTGCTGTTGATGCTGTTGCTGCTGCCGAATCCCTTGCTGCGAGGGCAGGGTTTCTGCTGTTAAGTGAAACTGCTGCTGCGGCTGCTGCGGCGGCATATAGTCCCACGTAGAAGGCGCGTGCAGGTGCTGCTGTTTGGCGAGTTGCTGCTGCTGCTGCTGCTGCAGAAGCATTTGCTGCTGCTGCAGCACGTGTTGGTATTGCGAAGGTTCTATGAGCAAATACTCATTGCCCTGCAGCACCGGCATGCTGTGGGGCTGCGAGTTGGGGAGCAGCTCGCTGGGGTGTACAAGCAGCAGCTGCTGCGGATGATGGCTCTGAAGGCTACCTTGTGCCGCGGTTTGCTGCAGCAGCAGCTGCTGCTGTTGCAGCTGCCCCAGCAGCTGCTGGTTGTTCAGCAGAATCGATTCCAGCGTGTCAGGGCTTTGGAAGGGTATGCCGAAAGGGCCCTGACTGCAGCTATCTGCTGCTGCTGCTGCTGCAGGAGTGCTGGCAACATGCTGGAGAGGAGTATAGACAGCGGAGTGCTGCGGCAGATAAGAAGCACTCAGACTGTCGCGTCCACGGTCGGTGAGGCCCCCAAGAGACGCCCAGTGCTGCTGCTGCAGCTTCTTCTGCTGCTGCTGCTGCACCTGTGGATGTATTGAGGGCGGGAAGGAGAGCGGCACCTGCTGCTCCTCGCGCTGCTGCTGCTGCTGCTGCTCTAGGGTGTCTCCCGAGTAGGGCCACACAGAGGTAGGGGCAGGGTTTGCTGCATACGTGATAGGGGGTAATATGTCTGATGCTGCTGCTGCTGCTGCTGCCGCTGCTGCTGCTGCCTCTTCTGCTGGCAAGGGGGACACCGAGAAGGACGGCACAGTTAAGTGCTCAGCTGCTGCTGTGAGTCCTGAAAACTGCTGCTGCTGTTGCTGCTGTTGCTGCTGCTGCAGCCAGGAGCGCCTCATAGACTCCTGTGATGCCGCAGCAGGAAGTGCTGCAGCACCAAGGCTGTGGCGGCTGGCACTGCTGCTGTTCGTATCATGCTGCGGATAGTAAGATAGATTCAGCGTACTGTCGTCTTCCTCTGCTGCTGCTGCTGCTGCT
The DNA here is from genome assembly GCF_000499425.1 of Eimeria acervulina. Classification (NCBI taxonomy): domain Eukaryota; phylum Apicomplexa; class Conoidasida; order Eucoccidiorida; family Eimeriidae; genus Eimeria; species Eimeria acervulina. The sequence goes on from NW_013547123.1 coordinate 2,080, forward strand.
GCTGCTGCTGCTGCTGCAGCAAAGGCCGGGTTGCTCTCTGCAGACTGTCTATGCTGATTCGACCATCTACCAGACATTGGCGTGCTGGGAGGAGGTGTAGACCATTCTGCAAGCTGCTGCTGCTGCTGTTGCTGCTGCTGTTGCTGCTGATGCTGCTGCTGCCAAGAAGCAGCAGCAGCAACAGCTCCAATGCTCTGTCGGTGGGGCAAGGTACTGTTATATAGCAGCGTCTTCTCACTCGGGAGCACCACGGCGGGGGCAGTGTTGCACTTGAGCAGCTCCCTCAGGGCATCGCTCCGCTGCTGCTTGTGTTGCTGCTGCTGCTGCTGTTGCTGCTGCCTTGGCTGCTGGGTGGGTTGCTGCTGGGGCTGCGGGATATCTGGGAGTTGTATAACGGAGGCGTTGCCTCGCAGAGGACGGACAGTGTGAGAGAGTTGCTGCTGCAGCTGGTGCTGCTGCTGCAACCGCGCTGTCTGTGGGGTGAAGGAAGCAGCAGCAGGGATCCTACCCGCAGACGTCAAGCGCTGCCAAGCATCATGGCGCCCCTTCTCCAGCTGCTGCTGCAGCACCGGGTCGAGTTGCTGCGCTCCATAGGAAGGTAGAGAGGTTAGGCTCTGCGAACGGGGAGGCATGCTGTACATCCGCTGCTGCTGCTGCTGCTGCTGTTGCTGCAGCTGCAAGTGGCGCGCAAAGGGCGAGGCTTTCTGCTGCAGCAGAGGCCGCAGCGAGGTCCCCAGCGTTTGTGGGGGCCCCACACGAACTGCTGGCACGGGGATCGGTGCTGTCGTCTCCCCGAAAGAGGAATGGTAAGGCCTCAAAGACTGCCCAGTCAGACGCGCCCCAGCAGCAGCACTTCGAGTGGGTTTGCTGCTGCTGCTGCTGCTGCTGCTGCCTGCTGCTGCTGCTGCTGCTGGTGGTGGAGGCACTGCTGCTGCTGCTGCAGTGCTGGAACCCGCAGCAGGCTTTGAACGAGGGAGGATATAAGAAATGCCGCTGCTCAGGGCACTGAAGACCGCTCCCGATCCCCTACACAAAGAACATAGCAGCAAACAAAAAAAGCATGAAGACAAAGGCAGCTGCAGATACACCGCAGTCTGAATCGCTGGCAAATCTACAGAAGCGACAATAGCGGGGCCAACGGAGTGTATATACACTCCAAATGAAGCTTGCATCAGTGTAGAGGGCACGCATAGAGGCGATGCTGCAGCAGCAGCACCAGCTGGTGCTGCTGCTGCTGCTGCAAGGGACATGCGCCTACCTATCCAGCTGATCTAGAAGGCCCTCAACAACTGCTGCTCCGTGTGCGTCTGCCACTCTCTCGACAGCTTCTGCTGCTCGTGCTGCTGCTGCTTTGGCTGCTCCTTCTCCCGCACTTGCAAGGTGTCTCAGTGTTAGGTGAAGGCCTGCTGCTGCTGCTTCTCGTGCTGCTGTAGCCAAAGACAAGCCAATGCTGCTGCTGCTGCTGCTGCTGCTGTTGCTGCTGCTGCTGCTGCTGGACACCGTAGAGGCGGCTTCCCAAAGCCGCTTAGGGGGGCCCTCTGTTTGCTGCCGCTGCTGCTGCTGCTGTTTATGCTGCTGCAGGTCCCCCTCCGCGTTGCATGCAGGAGTAGCACTGTGGCTTCTAATAGCAGCTGAAGGCCGCGCTGCTGCGGTGTCTGTCCCCTGCGGAGTGTCTCTGGAGGAAGGTACGCCTGTACTGCTTGCGCAGCTACTCATTCGCGTGCAGTCTGCAGTGCTGCTGCTGCTGCTGTTGCTGCTGCTGGGGGTCCTCGAGCCGCTGCTGCCTCGGGGAGTGGGTGCTTGGCAGAGGCGCAGCTGCGGCGGAGGGCGGTGCATAGCCTTAAGGAACTGCAGCGGCTGCTGCGGCAGCAGCTCGCTGCTGCTGCCGGAAGAGACAGTTTGCAGCAGCAAATGGTCAAGACCAGCAGAAGCCTGAGACAGAGGAGACAGGCAAAAGACAGCACTCCGCTCAACAGCAGCAAATGCACAGAAGCAGAAAGGCAAATTTAGCGTGGGGAGCAGCTACTAAGAAGCTCGGCGATACGCTGCTACTGCAGCGGCAGCAGCAGCAGCAGCAGCAGGGAACCCTGCTGCTGCTCACCTTCACTATTTTTCTGTATGGCACGTGAATCCTGCAGGCCCCTCTTAGGCGCTGTCTTCGGCTCTTGTCTGCCCAGAAGCGGGGGGCGATGGTTGCTGCAGCTTTCTTCCAGGATTCCTGCTGCTGCTGCTGCTGCTGCTGCTGCTGCTGCTTCTGCTGGTCATTGAGATGAAGGGAAAGTAGCTGCTGCTGCACGCAGCCGTCTCCTACTGCAACAAGGTCTCCTTCTTCCGTGAACAGCAGCAGGCGGGCCCCCTCAGCAGCAAATGCAACGCCACAGAGAGGTACTTTGCTGCCCTTTGCATCCTCCCCATCACCAGCAAAGAATCTCTCGTCTTCTATTAACTCGAAAAGCGTAGGAGGGGCAGCAGCAAATTCAGCAGAGTCGCCGCTGCACAGACACCCGAAAAGCAGGAGACACAGGCAGGAATTAGCACGCTGTGTTGCTGCTAGAGGAGCTGCAGCAAGGAGCCACCGGCAGCAGCAGAAGCAGCAGCAGCAGCAGGCCTGAAGCTTGTGCTGCTGCAGTGGGGGGGGCCTCCTTACCTTGAAACAAAAGATTGAAGGTCGCCCCACAGCCACAACTCCCCCCCCTCAGACAGAGCTGCGCTGGTAATGCCGCCGGCAGCAATCTGCTTGATGCGCGGTATCTGCTGCTGCTGCTGCTGCTGCTGTCGCTGCTGCTGTAGGGTCTCCCCGGTAAAGGCGGCAAGAGAAAGACGCACCGGTGGTGCGCATGCCGCTGCAGCCGCTGCTGTTGCTGCTGCTGCAGGAAGTCCTAGGCAGTTGTTGGTGTTGCTGCCCCAGGTGTACAGACACTGTAGGGACCCTTCGTGCTGCTGCTCGCCGGCTGTGCCCAGAGAGATGGTGTGCAGCGAGCCGCAAGCAATCAGAGAGAATTTAATAAGAGACTCCACAAAGAGACACTTCAGTGGATCCTCCTTATCTAGTAGCGAAGCAAACCCTGCAGCATCTGCTACTAACAAAGTCGCGGTAGCCCCTCCTGTTGGGGCATATCCCAGGCCCAGCCAGCCTTTCGAAGCTCTGCTGCTGCTGCTGCTGCTGCTGCTGTTGTTGTTGTTGTCGCTGCTTGCAGCAACGAGGGAGTGAATTAGGGTAAGGCGGCTTAAAGGCATGCGGGAGAGGTCTAGCAGCAGCAGCTGCTGCGGAGACAGGATTGTTGCTCTCTCGCTGCAGAAGCCACACTGACCGTGGCTGTTGCTGCCCCACACAAAGAGACACCCTTCTGCTGTAAGAGCTGCAACATGTGAATTCCCGCAAGCTACCTGCAGCAGGCGCTGCTGCTGCTGCTGCTGCTGTTTGCCCGTGGCCACAGAAACAAAGAGCTCAGGAGACACTGCAGCAGGTCGATCCCTGCTGAGGAGGTCTCCAAGCCCCAACACACCGTTCGCGTTGTTGCCCCAGGTGTACAGACATCCCGTTGTTGTTACCGCAGCACAAAAGTCAGGGCCGCATGAAACAGCAGCAAAAGCTGCAGCAGAATAGGAGGGGCCTCTACAGATAGAGGGTGCAGTGCTGCTTTGGCTGAGCAGAGCCGGTAAGAAGACCCGATTTTCCTTCTGTCGCTGTTGCTGCTGCTGCTGCTGCTGCTCCTGCCAGGCTGCTGCTGCTGCTGTCACTGCAGCCGCTGCATGCGAGCGAACTGGAAAGTCGAGCCAGGAGAAGCGAAGAGATTCGCTGAGGCCGTAGTCCCTTGAGTGATCTGCAGGGTGTCTCCGCAAGGTGCCGCTGCTGTCTGCGCTGCTGCTGCTGTTGCTGTTGCTGCTGCTGCTGCTGCTGGGTTCAGCATCGTCTACACAGCCATCAAGAGACCCCCATGCGAAAAGGAGACCGTCAGATGTAACTGCTGCGCTGTAATGGAGCCCCGCAGAGACACTGGAGACAGTCCCCGGTAGCGCCACCACTTGCTGCGGCTGGCAGCAAAACCTGCAGCAGCAGCAGCGCAGCAGCAGCAGGAACCGGCAGGAGCAGCCATGCAGCAGCAGTGTAGCGGCACCAGAAACCAGCAGCAGCAGCAGCAAAGCAACAGGGGCAGCAACAACGCCGACCACAACACCAGCAGAGGGCCAGAGCGTGCAGGAGGAAGGTGCAGGAAGGCAGCAGCAGCAGCATTGAAAGAGAGCAGCAGCCCTGGGAATGCGCAGGAAGGCAGCAGCAGCAGCAGCAGCAAAGAGTGTAGCAGCAGCAGCCAGTACCCACCAAACGTCTGTCCCTCTTGCTGCCTTAACGAAGTTGTCTCTTTCTTCTAAGACCGGGTCAACAGGAAAGTACGCCGCCTCCCCGAGGCCCAGGGCCCCCTTCTCATTCAAGCCGCATGCAAACAGCAGCGGCCGGGTTTGCTGCTGCCACTGCAACCACTGCAGCACATGCTCGCAGCTTTCTCCCCTTAAGACGTACGGAGGCAAACACAACGTGCACTCGCCCCCACTGACAGCAGGAACCCCGCAGCTTGACTTCGCTCCAGCTGCTGTTCCTGCTGCAGCTGCTGAACCCGCAGCAGCAAGACCTGCAGCAGAAGCTGCAACAGAAGCTGCAGCAGGAGCCGAAGCAGATGCTACAGCAGAAGCTGTAGCAGGAGCAACAGCAGAAGCTGCAGCAGACGCGGCAGCAAGGGCTGTAGCAGAAGGAGGAGCAGCACCACCGAGGACAGCTGCAAGGGCCCACTCTGCTGCTGGGTCTCCTCTATCTCCTCGGGGACATACAGCAGAGGCCCAGTGAATAACAGGGGCCCCCAGTCTCCTGATGTTGTAGAGAACGACGGCGCATGCAACATGGGGCTGCAGCAGAGGGTCCGGTAGATGGCAATGCCGGTGCTCAGGGTACTTTGGGGTGTACGTACACCCGAAGAGACGCGAAGCTTGTTCATGCTGCTTCCTAGCAAGGGGAGATGTTGGGTGAGCCGACTCGGATGGGACCAGGACAGCTGGCTTTTGCTGCTGCTGAGCAGCCGTAGGGCTGCTACTAGGCAAAGCAACAGCAGCAGCAGCACCATCAGCAGCAGGAGTGCTGTTCTCTCCCATGAGGCCAGAGAAGCCCTTGCAGTCTGCTGGAAGCACTCGCTTGTCTACAGAAAGCAGAGGCAGCAGAGGGATGTGGCGAGGGACGAGGTGAGGGGGCCCCACAGGTAATGGGCAGACGCTAAGCCTCAGGCGCAGCACCCGCAGTAGGTCAGTATACACCCCAACACGCGCCGTTGCTGCCGCTGCTGTCTCCACGAAACAGTTGAGGATCTCACTGCTGCTGCTGTTGCTGCTGTTGCTGCTGAGGGCAGCGTCTGGGACTGCGCAGCTGCAGTAGGCCATCAGCAGCAGCAGCCAACTTAGCACAGAAGCAAAGGGATGCCCCGCCCCCTCTGAGCAGACGCAACATCAGCAGAGCAGCAAGCGCTATGAGCTGACAGGCAGCAGCAGGAACAACAACAACAACAACAACAACAACAACAACAACAACAACAACAACAACAACAACAACAGCAGCAGCAGCAGCAGCAGAAAGAGCAGCAACAACAGCCGCAGGAGCAGCAGCAGCATGCACTTGCCTTCAAGCAGGGGGCAGCCGTAGTGCCTCTGCAGCACATCAAGGGCTGCCATCAGCCTTCTCTTCGCGGAAGCAGCAAAGCCCCGTCTCAGTCGACACAGGCCCCTGAGAAAGAAGCACAAACACCCTTGATTCGCTGCCCTTATATGCTTCTTCAGCAGATAGCCCAGCGCTTGGCTAGGGCGCAACTAGCTAACTGGCTAGCTGCTTGTCTCCTCAGCAGCTGCAGAGCAGAGTAGATGCAAGCCCCAAGCAAGCCCCGCCACCTCCATAGCTCGTCACCTCTGTAAATATCGAGCTACCCGGGAGGAGAGCTAGCTAGCTGCGTAGATACCGAGCTGGCTACGCAGGCAGCCAGCTAGCTACGCAGATACCCGGCTAGCTACGCAGATAACTGGCTAGCTGCGCAGCTAGCCAGATAGGTACTGGGATAGCTAGCTAGCTACGCGGATAGTTAGCTAGCTACGCAGAAGCTAGGCGTTTGGGCGGTAGATACGGCTACCTTGCAAGGCCCTGTGGCTAGCCAAGAAGAGAGTTTCCGAAGCTAGAGAAGAAAGTGTGGATGCAGCAGTACGTCTGATGGTTTAGGGTTTAGGGTTTGGAGAGCACAGAGTCCTAGGGTTTAGGGTTTGAACTCACAGGACAGCGGCGAGAAGAGAGCCTTGGGGCCCTCTGGGGGGGCCCCCCAACCGAAGCCCCTCAACTGCATTCGACAGAGCAGCAAAAATGTTCAGCTGGTGCTGCCTGAGGCTGCTGCCTGGGGCGCAGAAGCCTCCATCTAAGCCAAAGGGAACCACTAGCCGAGACACATCGGAGTCTCCTGCTGTTGCTGCTGACGCTGCTGTTGCTGTTGTTGTTGCTGCTGCTGGTCGCCTCGCTGCAGCGGGGCACTCGGCTTGCTGCTGCTCCGGAAGCCCCGAAAACCCTAGCCAACTATCAAACTGCAGCAGCAGCAGCATTAACAGCCGCAGCAAGTGATCGTCTGCTGCTGCAGCGACGCCGTCCAGGCGACTCCCCAGAACAAATCCGTGCTGCTGCTGTTGCGGCTGTTGCTGTTGCTGTTGCTGCTGCTGCTGCTTGCGGTATGCCTTCCACAGGTCGGGCTCTGGCGGCGCCAAGGCGCGCAACAGCAACTGACAGAGGAGGCCCCCCCTGAGGGTTGCAGGAACTGCAGCGAGAAACTCAGGGCTTAGAATCTGCGCCACAGCTTCTGCTTGGGGCCCCCTGGGGGCCCTTAGCGGATGCAGCAGGGGCCCCGTGAGGTCAGGGGCCGCAGGTGGAGACGAGCGATGAAGTCGCCTCCTTCCGAAGGGAAGTGCAGCAGCTGCTGAGGCCCCGGGGGCCCCCAGCCACCCCCAATCCAGCAAGGGGGCCCCTACGAGGTATTCCTCTTCTGGTGGCTCCGCAGAAACAGCTTTTAAGGGGCTGCATGCATCAGGAGGATGCAGCACCAGCTCAGCAAGCAGCAAGACAGACACACAAGCCGTTGCAGACGGCAAAGGAGACTTCACCGCCACTCGGCCCCACGGAAGCCGCTGGGCTGGTGCTTCGTTCTCCTCTCCTGTTGCTGCATCTGCTCCTGCCCCTGCTGCTGCTGCGGCTGCCGTGGCTGCAGATGGGGTGGCGCAAGGCCGAGAAACAGGTGCGTAGCGGCAGATAGACAACGCGTGCTGCTGCTGCTGCAGCTCCTCAAACAGAACAGAAGGGTTCTCGAGAGCGGCAGAGAGACAGCAACGCAGCAACACGGGCAGAGGCAGCAGCAGCGAGCTGAACGCATCAGCACGGAGCAGAGAAGCAGCAAGAGACAGACAGACACGGCGGTGGAGCAGCAGCAAGCAGCTCTCATGCACACCTTTTCCACCCTGCGCAGCCTCTGCTGCTCCTGCTGTCGATGCTGCTGCTGCTGCTTCCTGCTGCAGCAGCCGCTGCGCCCCGCGCGAAAACGCCCACAGAGCGGCGCAGCTAGAGAAGTGATGACAAACAGCAGCAGGGCTGCAGCAGCAGCATGCAACTTGCTGCTCGTACCGCAGCACCTTCTGCAAGGATTTGCCTAATAAGACGCATGCAGTTGCAGTGGCAACGACTTGAGCACTGCTGCTGCAAAAAATCTGCTGCTGCTGTTCGTCCTTAGCAGCAGCAGCAGCAGCTGCTGCTGCTGCTGCCTCGCTACCGCCTCCCCACTGGGGCAGCTGCGGCGCCTCCTGGTGCAGTAGCAGCAGCAACTCATCTAGCAGCAGCCACATGCCCACACCAGCAGAGAGACCTCCCTGCCGTAGAGCCGCCTGTACTGTGGGGCCGTCTGTGTGAGGCAAGTGCCGCTGCAGCAGGGCCTCTGCTACAGCCTTGGCACGCCGTCTCATGCTGCTGCTGCTGCTGCTGTTGCTGCTGCAGAAGAAACGGCTGTATTTAACACTTCCCTTCGGCAGCACAGCGAGGGTCGCCGACTCAATCGGGGCCCCCTCAATGGTGGGGGCATTCACCTTAGAGGTCCAGACGTAGGCCTCTCCGGTGACGAAGTCTGCTGCAGGTGTCTCCCCCTCAAAAGTGCTTGCTGCTGCTGCTGCTGCTGCTGGCCACGTGGGGGGAGCTGCTGCAACTCTACAACGATGGCAGAAAGCGTTCATGCTGCTGCTGCTGCTGCTGTTTCTGCTGCAGAGTTTCGCCTGGCTAGCTCCTGCTGAAGCACAGCAGCAACAGGAGTGCTGAGAGACGTGGGGACAATGATGAAGCGGCTTCCAGTTGCTTTGCTGCTGTTGGTTTCTACTATCAGCAGCAGAGACCGAGAATGATTCTGCTGCTGCAAGGAAAGCCTGCTGCCTTTGTTTCTGCGTCGCTGTTGCAGACACCTCCACCGGCACGAAGCAAGGGAGCGCATTGTTAGCCTCATATACAAGGCCCCACACTCGCTGCTGCTGTTGCTGCTGCTGCTGCTGCTGTTGCTCCTTCTGTTGTTCTTGGCTGAATTGGAGCTGCAGAAAGCGCTGCTGTAGCCGCCAAACTGCATCTCCTGCAGCCTCAAGAGCAGCGGCCTCTGTACACAAGACCCCTACAAAGGCAGCAGCAGTGTGGGGCAGTGGCGGCAGTGGGTCTGTGAGTGCTAACGGGGCCCCAAGTTCGTGCTGCTGCTGCTGTTGCTGGTGTTGTTGCTGCTTCTGCTGCAACTGATCATGTACGATGGCGCATGCGCCACCACGCTGTGCTGCTGCTGCTGCATCTGCTGCTGTTGCAGCTTCTTCGCAACCCATTGAGTGGCGCTGCAGGCTGAGAGGCAGCACCAGCTGACCTCCTTGAAGGTGCTGCTGCTGTATGGGACAGACAAAGAAGCAGAGACCTCCTGTCTCCAGCAGCAGAAACAATGGTGAGAGTGCAACCTGCGACTGCCTCCACAGGGCTACTTGTGCTGCTCGCTGCTGCTGCTGCAGCTGTTGCCACAACCTGCTGCTGCTGATAAGCTGGATCAACACGCCCTGTATGCAGATCCCCTGCTGCAGCAGGTCCCTCAGGCGCCGCCGGTAGGATTGAAGCAACGATGTGTCGCCGCCGCTGCCGCTGCTACTAAAAAGCTGCTGAAAGTCGGAGAGAAAGAGAAGAGTGCTGTCTCTTCGAGCAGCTGCACACAGACTCCAAATGCTCCCCCCCCCGATGTCTTTGTCGGGGTCTCCTTTGCTGGTAAGGGTAGCCCCTGCGGCTGCGCAGCCAGCACCTGAAGCTGCGGCAGATGCTGCTGCGGTTGCAGGCACTGAGATCTGAGACGGCGGCGGCTGCTGCGGCTGCTGCTGGTACTTCCACTTGTCGATGCTTTGGCTGCGGAGGCGTCGAAAGGTGGAGGCGAGGCCTTGTCGGCTCAGGCTCCGGACAACAGAGCCGCTATGGTGCTGCTGCTGCTGCTGCTGCTGCTGCTGTTGCTGCTGCTGTTGTTGCTGCTGCTGGTCTGCCTCCACTTTGGGCCGTGACATTCGTGCTCTGCCTCGCAGGAGGAGGCCCCTTAGCTTACTTGTGCTCGGCTGTAGCTGCTGTTGCTGCTGCTGCTCCGTAGAAGATAAGCCCAGCAAACTGCGGGCTGCTGCTGCAGCTGCCGTTGTCATGCTGCTATTGCGGCGGGGTAATGGAGCCCTCGAGCTTCCGCGGCGCTGCTGCTGCTGCTGCTGCTGCTGCTGCTGCTGCTGCTCTCGAGCTGCAGGGGGCTTTCTAGCGTCCCGACAGCTCTTGCAGGCACAAGTCAGCAGCCGAGGCAGCAATGGAGTTGGGTGCTCCTGCTGCTGCAGCAGCAGAGCAATGCATGCAGCGGCAAACTGTTGCAGCTCGCGCTGCACTAGCAGCAAGGCCCTCTGCCACTGGATGCACCGCAACAGCTGCTGCTGCCGCAGCTCAGAGGGGCGCTGCTTGATTGTCAGCGGATCATGCTGGTGCTGTGTCTTGCTGCTGCTGCTGTCGCGGAAGAAAAATGAATGCGTGCAGGAAGGGAGGGGAAGGACGTCTATCAGGTGTACAGACAGCGCCACTACTAGCTGCTGCTGTCCTGACTCGCTCGTGTTGTTGCTGCTGCTGCTGCTGCCTTGCTGCACCTGCACCTGAAATGTGGCTGCTTCTCCCACGCGACAGCACTGAATGGCGCGAAGGAGCAGCGCCTCTCCTGCTGCAGTCCACGCATCGGCATCTTCTTCCTTATCCTCTGGCTGCTGCTGCTGCGGCTGTTGGTGCTGTTGGTACTGTTGCTGTTGCTCCCGCTGTTGCTGTTGTTTCTGCTGCTGCTCGAGGAGGTAGAGGTACGCAGGATGCACGTGCAGCAGCAGCCGCTGGGATTTCTCAGGTTTGCTGCGGACTGCTGCTGAGGGACTGAGTAAAAGCGAGGGAGTGTGCACCTGCACATCAACGATGCAGCAACAGTGAGCAGGTGGATATGTGCTGCTGCTGCTGTTGTTGCTGCTGTTGCTGTTGCTGTTGCTGCTGCTGCTGTTGCTCTGGAAGAAGAGATGAGCTTTGGTGCCACAGTTTAGAAACGGTGTGCATGCAGGCTCCTTCAAAGATGCATGCAGCAGCAGGGAGTCTGCTGCGCCGTCGCTGCAGGCATCAGACGCAGTAGCAACAGATGCAGCAGCAGCAGAGCCCTCCCTCATCCCTTCGACTTTCTGAATGCTGACGTAACCTAGGGGTTCCCATTGCTGCTGCTGCTGCTTCTGCTGCTCATACAGCAGAAAAGAACCCTCTCTCAGGGGGGGCAGGCCTGTTTGCACGACTCTAAGCAGGGGTCCTTTTGCTGCAGCCGCAGAAGGCTCTGCAGCAGCACCATCTGCAGCAGCAACAGCAGCAGCAGTGGCCTGCAGCAGAGGCTCTCTTTCGAGGCTTTCTTTACGAGCATCAGCAAGGAGCTGTTGCCTGTCTTCCTCAGATAGCAGCGGGCTGGTTGGATAAGCCCCCCCAACAGCAGCGGCAGCAGCAGCAGCAGGTGAGCAAGCGTCCTCTCTGCAGACGCTGCCCTCTTCGGAAACCTCGGGGCCGCACAAACCGCAGCAACACGACTGAACTCCCGACTGCGCTGGTGGTGGTGGTGCTGCTGCTGTTGCTGCTGTTGCTGGGGCCATTGACGCTGCCAAAGCCGCAGTCAGACGAGACGCTAGGCTGACGTATGGGCAGTCTGTAGCAGTGCGCTTCTGTAGCTGCTGCTGAGCGCCTTGCTGCGCCTGTGGCTGTTGTTGTTGCTGCTGCTGAACTGTTTTCAATAGCACTTGGAGTGAATCTCCAAACAGCCTCTGCAGCCTCAGCCACTCAATCTGCCACAAACGAAGGGGCAACCCATCAGCAATCTGTACGGCAGCACTGTCTTCATTCCCGTGCTGCTGCAGTAGCCGTTGCTGCTGCTGCTGCTGCTGCGGCTGGTGCTGCAGCAAGCCGAAGACAGCAGAGTAGAAGCGCTTTCTCCACAAACAAGCTGCCACCCAAGGATTAGGAGGAGGGGACACACGCAAGAGCGGGAGGCCTGAGCAGCTATTCTCTGCATAAACATCGGGAGGTTTGCTGTAGGATACGCTGCTGCAGCAGCGCAGCACGGGTAAGTCATGCTCGCGGTCGCAGCTTAGAGGCGTCGCAATTGCAGCAGCAACAGCATCGGCTTCTGCTGCTGCTGCTACAGAAACCCTCCCCCACAATAGTTGCAGCTGAGAAGCAAGCTTGTGATCTATGCAAACCAACTGCAACTGGGGCCCCCAATGCAACGCCGCCTCCCTCTCAGGGGATCCTGAAGCAAGCTTTCGTGAAGCGCTTCTTACCCAAACTTTTACCGGAGGCCCTGGCCTGCCTTCAATCTGCAGCAGCAACGGAACACGCCCATTAAGAGCATCCGCGAGTTCCGATTCGGAAAAGGGGGTCGACCCCAGCTGCTGCAGCTGTCGCCGCAGCAGATGCTGCAACTGCTGATACAGCTGCTGCTGATCCAGGTGACAATCCGCTCCATTAATGGTGTTGCTGCAACCATCTCGGGCATGCTGTCCCTTGTAAAGAAAATGCGTTCTTGAATCTAGGAACCTGCCTCGCGAAGAGGAGTGCAGAGTGGTGGGAGCGGCCCCCATTTTGTATCATCAGCTGCAGCGGCAGCAGCAGCAGTTTCCATAAACGGGCGCACCTGCTGTCGTTGATGATGCCAGTTTTGTTGCTGTTGCTACTTTAGCTGGAATATCTTGAGAGGGCCCCCCCCTGCGACCGTTGCCCGCCGCTGTCGGGCCCAGCCAGGGGCCCCCAGTATCCCAGTCAATGTAGGTGTAAAGTGGGTGACAGAGGAAACTGGAGGAAGGGAGGATGTTAATTAAATTAAGACAAAGGGGGTTTGCGTAGCAAAGAGCTGGAAAAGGAGTACAGGGGCCCCGTGCCCCGAGCGGTTCGGCCGCGACACAGGAGCGGGCTGGAGGCGCAGGAAACCGACGCAGAAGCATTTGTCTGCAGGTTTCTAGCTTTACAAAGGTCCCCTTCAGCAAAATAAATCATTAAAAAATAGGGTTTGGGCAACAAATACCCGAAATACATGAAGAAAAACCAGGGCCAGGGGGGCTGCCGACGCCTGCCAGCCCTGCAGCTGTGCAGCAACTCAAGCGATCACTCGCGGCCCGCAGTTTGAGCTATTTCTCTATGAATTCATCCACTAGAACATTAAAATGAGCGAATTGCATATTGAAATTCGAAATATTTCAGCAAAAAAGCGCCCTCGAGAGAAAAAGCCGTAGAACTCACCACAGACTGCAGGGGTCGGGAGGCCGAGGAGGCATCGTCGGCACAGGAGCAACGCAGAAAACATACCCAAATAAGGTGCGGTAAATTAAAAAATCGTGGATGGAAAGTATTTTCTTTCCTTTCAAATACCTCAAGATGAAACCGCACACTCTTCACCAGCACCGTAGCTCAGTGGGAGAGTGGGGGGCTCATAACCCCCAGGTCCATGGATCGAAACCAT
>NW_013547122.1:0-15783 GCF_000499425.1 Eimeria acervulina
AATGTTTCAGAAGGGCAACCAGCAGAGCAGAGTGTGGTGATATCCAGGGTTCCCTGTCGCTGGAGTCATTTGTTCCTTCAGCGCCGCATAAAGGGTCAGATACTTCTGAAGCAAACAAGCGGGCCACTGCAGAGAAGCTTCATTTGTTTGCCCCTGGTTTGGTCGGTTTTCTACGCCCTTCGTCTTTCGGCTCAATCCATCTCTCCTTCAGGTCCTTCAGGCACGGAGTTGGGCCCCCAGATGTCAGCCAGGCCTCACGTGAGCTGCATATCATTCTACGTCTCTTTCTGTCTTGATTTTCCCTGTCGCCAGTCATCGATTAATCTGCCTTTCTTGACTGTCGGTTAGGATACAGATATTTCCGTTTCTCTCTGTGTCTGGTTTCCATCTCTTCACTCGCCTCCTTCCCTCGTAATTTTCCTTCTGGCTTTGTCCGTTTGTGTCTTCCGCCTTCCCCGTTTTGGTTTAGCCTTTATGCTTGTTGCGACTGCCAGCAATGGGCGATTTTGTGTTGCTTTGGCCGGTTTCATCTATCATCGTGTCTCTGTCTAGCGTTGTTGCGATTTTCAATCCCTGTTTCTCGGCTTTTGTATGTCTTCTTAATATCTTTGCAGTTCCCCTTACCTGCTTGTACTTTGCTTTCTAGTGTTCTGACTGATTCACTATTCACCTCGGTATGCGGCTACGGGTTGCTGTCTTTATGCGTATGCCAAACTTGCGTCCATTTGTCTACGCCCTCTTGTCTTATCTTTCTCGCGGATATCTTTTTCGTTGGTGCAGTTTGTCTGCGGCCGTCACATTTTTCCCTTCGATTTTGGTCGAAGTCGTTCTCTTTGTTGCTGCGTCAGGCCTGAGGCCTGATGACGGCCTTTGTCAATATTTCCTTCCCCGTAGCAGCGTTTATGCGGCAGTATTTGTCCTTTCTGTTTCTTAGTGCTTCTCTGGGTGTCGTTCCATGTCTTCCTGTGCTGGTCTGTGTGTATGCATATCTCCTGAGTTCTGGCTGCCTCGGCATCTCCCCGCCCTTGCATCTCACCAGCAGCCGTCTGTCTGCATTGTTTGCACCCTTGTGCAATATGAGGCAGTCGCACTTCGTGAATGCCATGAATAAGCGATATAGAGTGTTTTTGTAGATACATGTATACAAGTTTCGGGGTTGTGTTCTCTGTAGAAACACAGGGGAGAGAGAAAAGCAAGGGAACCTTGTGTACAATTGCACGCATGGTTCAGCATATGTACGAGCAAATGTGCCCGTAAAGGGGGGTGCGCTAATTGGCACAAACGGGTGAAGCCAACAATGGACAGATGAATATGGGCAAAAGGGGTAACAGCGCACCTGCAGAGAAACCTTTCAAAGAATTGCTTACTAGAAATTCGCGTCTCAACAATCATAACGATGCAGGCGGAACCAAGAGCACATGCACAAGCATACGAACAATCAGATGAGCAAGCCGACCGACAAGCAAACAGAAATTACGGCCAAATTGGCGCTCAAACAACGAAACGAACATAAAGCTTGTCCTCATGCTTACCTACCCCTTGGAAGCTTCAGGAAGGAGCATACGAATGAAATGGATCAAGTGCGCTGGCGCTGCTGGTTACGGCCTCATACAGCATGTGGGCATCCTGGATTGCTCTTAAGCATCCCAGTTGCTGGAGATTGTCCAGCTGCGGCAGTTGTTGCTGCTGCGACAGCTGCAGGTAAGGGTCGCAGCTCATCCGCCGCATATATTGCTTTGCGTGTTGCCGCTGGCACAGCTTGACAACCAGCGCGTTCATCAATCTGGACGGCAGCACCACCCCCAACAGGGACAGCAGCAGCGATATCATTGTTATCTTTCCTTCCATCAAATCCTTTTTTTTCCTGTCATCCGTACTCTTCATGCTATGGCTGCTCGTGACTAGTAGGAGGAAACAGAGGGCTGTTGCAGGCTGGCTAGCCAGCTGGCTGGACGGCTAGCTAGCTACCTACTTAGGGGTGAGAGGCTATCTATCTGCATTCTGCCTCAGGGCGGCAGACATTGCTGCTACCTCCACTGCTGTTCTTCTCGCACTTGCTGCTGGTCCAGTTCCAGGGTTACTCATTGGCTTTCCCGCTCCAGCAGCGCTTGATGTGTTTTGCGCGTTGTGGCTGCCTGAAGTGTGTATCTTTTAGAGACAATTTTTGTTGCGTCTCCTGCTGATTGTACACCTCTAACGCCTGCGTAGGGTCCCGCAGGCTGCTCATTTGGTGACGCTGCCGCTGCTGCCGTCGCTGCGCCTGGCGTTGCATCTCCTGCAACTGATGCAACACTAACAATTGCTTCTAGTTCTAATCGTTGGCAGGAAGTTGGCGCTCACTTCCAGTTTTGCGTCATACCACAGACGAAACCTACGAGAGAAGAACAGTCACGCCTGCTGCTGTGCTGCTGCTGCTGCTCCTGCTGCTGCTGCTTTTGCTACTGCGGATAGTGGTGGCCTGTGCTTTTGCCGCTGCCTCACGACGCTAGCAGCAGCGGCAGTAGTCCCGCCAGCAGAAGGTGTATAAACAGCAGCGGCTAGAGAAGAAGTGGGAGTGTTCCAAAAACTGTGCGGCAGCTCGTTTTTGCTGGGGTTCCCCAGCCAGTTGGGAGCTGACCGTTTCGTTGGCGCGAACGCAAACACCAACAGCAGCAACAGAAGCCGCAGCAGCGGCAGGTGGCAGCGGATGCAGGCTTAGTTGCCCACGGGGCTGTCTTGTTACAATCATAGTGCCCCTCTGTCTGTTGAAGAACGCCACCAGCGGACAGGAAATCCCCAAAAGAAAGACAAGCCCCTTCAAGCCGCTGAGGAAGGCAAATGCTGTCTGCTATTGCAGCAACAGCGCCAACAACACGCATGAAGCAGATGTATCTTGCTGCTGCAGCCGCAGCTGCTAAAGCCGCTGATTCCTATGCTTCCAATGGGGCTGTCAGGAAGCAGCGTGTGCTGCAGCGGCGGATAACATTGCTAACAGGACTAACCGGGACAGCAACAAAAGCAGCAACAAAAGGTGCAGCAACAATAGCGAAACCAGGCAGCAGAAGTGTATGCGCAATAAAGTGAGGCTGAAGCGCGCTCATTAGCCCTCCCCTTTTTGCGGAGACAGACACACTTGCTGTGAGGAAACGATAGCGTCGTCGTGTTGCGGCCACAGGAGGCGAGCTTAGCAGCTGCAGGTGCTGGCGGACTGCATTAGCACCAGCAGCAGCGGCAGCTGCAGCAAGCACTGCTGAAAGGAGGCCAGGCGGGCAACTGGTGCCTGGAAGGGCGTGCCTTCCGCTGAGCGTCAGGCTGTCGGCTCCGCTACTGGTGCAGCTGCTGCTACTGCTGCTGTTGCCTCCTGTGCAGCAGAAATAGCTGCATGTGGCAGTCGAGCAGAGAGAAAAGAAGCCGATGCTGCTTCAAGTAGTTGTCGACGCCCTGTCGCACACCCCCTTGCTGTTTCTGCTGCCGCTCATTGTGTCCCCTGCTGTAAATCTCCTGCCTGAGGTCTTACCTCATCCACTGCTTCGGCTGCTGTTCGCATTAGCAGCCACTTCCTCAGATGCATCGCAGCTGCCTTCTGATTCTGATGCTGGTCCTGCTGACCAGGCGCACAGCTTTTTGCGTGAGCAACGTGGGGAATCTTCGCTGCACGCCTTGCTTGTTGCATTCAATGCTTATGCGTCTGTTTACGCCTTTTTCCGTTTCTCTGCTGCTCTTTGCGTGCCTCTCCTTTGTCAATTTGCATTTTCAGCCACTTTTCTTCGAGGTGGTGTTGCCTTCTTCAGCAGCAGGGGTATTTGTCGAAGGACTCAGATGCGTGCCATGGTGAATCGCAACCCCTAAGCTCAGCCCCTGGGTCCTTGGCCCTAAGCCCTAACCCCCAAACCCTAAACTCTAAACCCTAAACTCCTACGCCCTAAACCCTAAACCCTAGACCGTAAAAACCATAAACCCTAAACCCTAAGACTCTAAAAGCTGAAACAGCTACTCCACGACGACACACGTTGTGCCCTCTGAAGTTACTGTTGTCCCAGCTAAGGCATTTAGGAGTTCCTCGTCTCCCCGCCGGTGGCCTATCGTTGGTGCATATCCAACACTGAACAGAAAAACGGCTGAATGAATATCTGATGGATCTTCATTTCAGTTATCCAAAGCATTTGCCTTTCGGCAAAACAACGATCTCCCTCAGACCGCCGAAAATTGTGCGGAGGCGCTAAGCGCTCCTCTCCGCTGCCTCTATCTGTCACGCGGTCACATGGACTGCAGCACATATCGTCGCCCCCAGGGCCCTTAGGGGCTGCAACTGAGCGACAATGGTTCTGCATCAGCTGACCTCACCTGTCTCTAGTTGCCCTGAGCACAGATGCTCAAGGCCCTGGGGGGCGGAAGAGGTCTTTTTCAAGTTGCAGCATTTCTTGCTGTAATTCGTGCTGCAGCAAGGCAGCTCCACGCACAAACATCCCTAAATCCCCTTGTCGAACAATATTGCCACCGTCTTCGTCAGACACTTCCTTTTCCTCCCTGAGACAACAAAACAAAAGCAAATGCGGATGCATGCCCTCCGCTCCGTAAGGTTCTGCTGCTGCAAGAGGCCTAATTAAACACAGCCCCAGAGCAGCTTATTAAATGTGGATGGTAGCAAATGAGCTGTCGCTAGGCTATATATGTATATTATATAGATATATATATTATATATATGAAAGCTTCATGCCGCACACCAGGGGCTGCAGCACGTGCCAACGCACGCCGCCTTGTGACTCATATCCAGCAGAGCGCTTGGCCCTCACTGCCCTTAGGGCGTCACCCCGACTCGGATAAGATAAGGGCTTAACGCTGATGCTTCAGTAGTTGGCGGCTGTGGGTCAAACTTTGGTGGGTAGCTGCGGCCGCAACGTAACACCGGACCATCCCTGACCAAATTGAAGCGTACAGCGGCTGCAGCTGCTGCAGCCGCCACACCTGCCATAGCTGCTGCAGCTGCTGCCGCATTCATAAGTTGAGTTGGCCTTGAGAGAGTCAGCAGCCACTGAAGGAAGTCGGCAACCCCACGGCTGCTAGGGCAGCGGCGTTCGGATTGGCTTCCAGCCTGTGTTTGCCGGTGTTGTCGCTTGTGCTGCTGGCGTGGTCCCGCCTGCAGCAGCAGCTGCAGCACTCCTCTTTTCCTTCTTACGCTTCTTCAGCTCTTGCTCCCTCTGGAGTTCTTCTGGGCGTCGCTTGACCCTTTCAAATTCATCTTCCGCCTCCGCAGCCCTCCCTTCGGCTCCTGCGCTGCCCGAAAGGGCCCCGAATCCCCCTGACGTTCCCTGAGCGCCTCCCCCTTGCTGCTGCTGCTGCTGCTGCTGCTGGTTTACAGGCGCATCCACTTTTGTCTTTGGGTTTGGGGCTCCAAGCCAGCCCCCGCCGTCTGCCGCGCTGCCTGCAGCTTGGCCTTAACCCTAGCCAAGGGCACCCGCTCTACGCGCATACCCATTCCTGTGTACATACACCAGCGGCGCAACAGCAGAGAGCAACGGCAACAATACGTGCTGCAGCAAATAAAGAAACCACGACTCTCCAATAAGAAGAGAGTGGACAAAGAAGAAACTCCCTGAAGACACAAATGAGCTGCACATACACCTGGGGCCAGCCCGGCATGCAAACAAACGCAGAAAAGAATACCCACCGAGAAGCTGGTTGTGGTTCCGGCCGCTAATAGGATCCAAATAGGCTTGTGAGTCCTTGCACAAACACTCGCAAATGTAGCACCAAAACCTGCATGCAGCGCCAACACAACAATGCTGCGGACGCTGCAGCCGCTGCTACTCCTGCTGCTGCGCTTCCTGCTGCTCTAGCTGCAGCTGCAGCAGCTGTTGTTGCGGTTGCTGCTGCTGCTGCTGCTGCTCGTTCGTTTGGAAGTGCCGATATACAAAATGCGCAGTCACTTCAATACACAACACAGCAGCAGCAGCAGCAGCATGGTCATCAACGGCAGCAGCAGCAGCAGCAGCAGCAGCAGCCAGACGGCTTGTAGCAGTAGGATGAGCGCAAGTGTGGCGATATTAACAGCAGCACAAACAAGTTCACGAGCGTGAGCCTCATCAACAGCAATGGCAGTAGCAAAAGGAGTACAACCCAGATAATAATGAACAGCAGCAGTACGAAGCCAAACAGCCTAGCACTGACACTCCCCAACCAGCAACAACAATGGCAGCAAGAGCTCCCGCAGCAACAAGAGCAGCAGCAGCAGCAGAAGGAGCAGCAGCAGAACGTACCCACCCCGCTGCATCCTGGGGGTCTGCAGGGTGACCATTTTCGTGCGGCTGACTTCTCTCTCGAAGTCATGTTTAAATGCGCGCTGCTGCAGCTGCTGCCGGTAGCCGCACGCCGGCAGCGGCGGCGATTTGGAATTCTCTCTGGGTTTTGGTAGCAAGTGTAG
Source organism: Eimeria acervulina (assembly GCF_000499425.1). Taxonomy (NCBI): domain Eukaryota; phylum Apicomplexa; class Conoidasida; order Eucoccidiorida; family Eimeriidae; genus Eimeria; species Eimeria acervulina. The sequence goes on from NW_013547122.1 coordinate 6,401, forward strand.
AAGATGTTCAACTCCCAGCAACAATGCCTTTTCCTTCGCTTTCTCCTCGCAGTAGTTCTTGTCCCACACCTGCCCCCGAAGTAGCAGCACCAGCAGCAGGTTCAGCGCAGCTGAGTGCGTCCCCTGCTGCTGCAGAAGCAGCAACTGCTTTAGCAGCGGAAACACCTGCAAATGGGGAGGTAAACTCAAGCAACAAGTATTGCTGGGAAATCAGCAGCAAATGCTGCAGCACATGCTGCAGCAAGCGATACGCGCAACAGTACATAAGGCAACGGAAGACAAAAAACAGCAGCAACGGCAGCAGCAGCAAGCATGAATGCAACCAACCACCGACACTCCCCAGAGCCGCCCCAACTGCCGACACCCGCTGCTGCTTCTCCCGCCGCTACTGCTGCTGCTGTTGCTGCTTCTGCTGCTTTCGTTGTGCATTTGGTTGGCGCCTCAACCTGCGTCCTAAGTTGTCCGTTGCCCCCTGGGGACCCAAGCGGTCATGCTCAGGTTTCTGACAGGGGTGCTGCTGCGCCACTGATGCTGCTTGACCTGCGGCAGCACTGTGGGAGCCCTATCCCCCCGTGATGAGAGCCATACGCTGCGGCGCTGCATCAATGCCATCCGTGGCATTCATTGGCTAAAGCCTCAACCCTAAACGCCTGAACCCTAAACCCTAAACCCTCAGACCAGAAACCCTAAAACCCCTCAACCCTAAACCCTAAACCCTAAAACCCTTAACCCTAAACTTAAAATCATAAACCCTAAACCCTAAAACCCTAAAACAGTAAACCCTAAACCCTAAAGCCCTAAACCCGAAACCCTAAGCCCTAAACCCTAAACCCCTAATAACTAAACCCTAAACCCTTCTCCCCTAATAACTAAACCCTAAACCCTACACCCTAAACCCTAAACCCTAAGCCCTAAACCCTACACCCTAAAACCCTAAGCCCTAAACCCTAAACCCTAAAGCCTTAAACCCTAAAACCCTAAACCGTAAATCCTAAAACCCTAAACCCTAAACCCTAAACGCTAAAACCTAAAACCCTAAAAACCTAAACCCTAAACCCTAAAACCGTAAAGCCTAACCCTTTTTTAACAGTTATGATTATAACGTCTCGTTAAACAGACGAATCTGAGACCGATGACCCGCTAACCCTCCCCTGGATGGCGCCGTACACAGTTTGCGCCGCAAATTCAGTGTGACCAATGCGAAAACAAATACTGTCTCGCACACGCATAGCGCCCATGGAACATCCCCGCTCCCTTATATACCAACGAAGAGCCCGCTTGAGGCGAAATAGCTGGGATTGTATTTTTCTTACCCAATGATGCTATTGTTGGTGCCTTCGTTGCAACCAATTGCCGCTGAAGCGACAGGAAGACAACCACTCGCCAGCGTCTGCGTGCTGTTGTCGATGGAAGACTCTCAGAAGCGTAACGGTGTATCAGAATGCAGTGTGCCTTTTTTAATAACACTGTTATTTAGCAGGCCGTTTGCATCGTCAATTTCTGTGCACATTCGTGTCGTGAGTCGTCGAACGTCAGAAGCGACCATCGTGAGCTGCGACCGAGTCAAACGACTTGATAAGAATCTCCCAAACAACATCTGAACTGACCCCTCGCCCTCAGGCGTCGTCCCACAGCCGCCCAAGTACCTGGTTTTGACGCGTAGCGCAGCCAGCATACCATGAGTGTAAGCACTGCTCGTTGCAACCACTGCTGCAAGGCAACCTCACATGGAAGCATACCCAAGTATCCTTCCAACGCATTAACTCTGCATACAATTTTTAAGCATGCAGTTGGCGCTCTGTTGTCAACCTATGCTCATGCACAAGGCTTTGTACTAACTTCAATCCAGTTAGTCAAATCTGCTTAGGGCCGTCATCTCCAGACGCAAAGCCCTACGGAAGCTGGCATTTGCCAAAAAGCCGTGCCGCTTTGCACAGCAGTGAATACACTTAGAGAAGCGGAAACTACAGATACTGAAAACCGGAGAGAACGAGTAGAAACCCACTTCAGCGAACAGAGAGAGATAAAATGTACTTCCAGATGGGTTCTTTAGCACTTTACGCTTCCACGCGTAAGAAACTGTTCAGAAAGCAGACATAAACCAGTAACTTCCAGGATTTCGGAGTTTAGGGTTTTATGTCTTATACTATGTATACAAGACCTTACGGTAATAAGGCTTGTCCGCAGACTTCAGCGCGGCACGACGGAATGGCCCACTTGCATTCGAACTATTCGCAACCGTTAATGGGGAACCCACAAAGAACTCACTACGGCAAGCAAAGGCCATATTAAACCGTTCGAAGTCGTTCGAAATCCGTGTGCTAATCTCAAACCCTAAGACCTTCTATCTTCATACAAAGTTTTGGCATCTAGTTCTTAAACCCAAGGTCCGGGAACTCAGTAGGTTTGGATTTACATTAATTTTGCCAGCCTTCTGGAGAGGCCATATGCTTAAAATACAGACAGCCAAGCTAATCCTGTTCGACTATCCCCTCCCAAGAAAAGTATGACGTTTGGCGAAGCCCGGTATCCTTGCAGTTTCTCACCAGAAGCTCAGGGCAACCGTACAGTACACCTTACATGTCGTTGAGCGTACAACCCTCGACATGTTTGAATTAAGATTGACAAAAAGTATTCAAATTCTGTGGTACTCAGTTTTGTTCACGCAAAACGCTCTACTCCATTATGCGCCTTGCTCCCCACTGGCAAGCACAAAACAAAATAACCCCTCCTCATTACTGCCGCGACTGCGCGAGACTGGCGCCCCCGCTTGCATGCAGAAAAAGATACGTGCTCCCAGCGCAGAGACGGGGCTGGCGCTCAGGCCCACCAATGCCTGCCTTATGCGCTCACCTCTGCGGCATGTACACGGGGACCCGCAAGCAGGCTGCCAAGACCGGCAGGAGCACAGGATGAAGCTCAAAGCCTCCACGGCAAAAGCCAACACGCCTCCTCTGTGTATTAAAAGCGTGTTAGAAGCTTTCACTGCAAGACATGCCAGTCTAATGTGACGGTTAATGAGCAGTCTGTACAAATGCAGAGTCCCACCGGCAGCTTGCGCCGCATAAAGCAGTCCTGCGACCCAAAAGAGGCTGACGAACGCCAAATGAGCCTAGACTCAGCAGTTGCCTGAAGCGCAGGAAGCAACCGCGCATGAAACCCCGAAAACGGCACCCACGCCACATTCACTTTCGTACAGCGAATTTAACGGCCCGGATGAGAGACACCAAGGTCGGCAGCACGAACGGCAGAAGCAGCGGCACATTCACCGCCAGGTTAAAGTGAAGCGAGAAGAAAGGCGCAGGCTCTAGGCTACCGTCCGTCAGGAGCTGCATCCCAAGCACAAACACACACACACTATAAAATATTTGCCTACATACGTCCACGCCTACACAAATGTGCATTAGGCATGCACTGCTCGAGCCACATCGCATAAATCTGCAGTCATAAGCGAAAATACGCACAACGAATACCGAGAGGATACACAATTATTAACTCCTGCTCCCCTTTCTTCCAACTCACCGCTGCTGAATCTTTCACGGCCGCACGCGCCAAGAGCAGCGCCAACTGTCTGTACACCGCGACCTTCCGTAAAGAAGACCTCCTTCGCGAATCGCCGCACCCGCTTGCTCGTCGAGATGTTGGGTCAGAGGCAGCCAGCAACGGGGCGCTGTCAGAGTCTCCCGTGGGGCAAGTATCCGCTTCTGAATGCAGAAGAAACACTTTCGCTGCCGCTGGCAGCGTGGTGCACTGCTGCATGCGCAAGGCCTGTAGGCTGCACTGTATTTGATTCAGCACACCCTGCACAGCAGCCAAACAAACGCAAATACACAAGAACACGGTGTTGCTTCACTGGTCCCGTCCGATTCACCGTGATTAGCAGCAACGTACATCAACGCCTTCTGCTGCTACCCAACAGTCCCGCTGTGTTGTCGCAACCTTCTTCGAAAGGCCTCGGTATCATTAGGATGCAGATGCCTTTGGAGGCACTCTGCTCCTGCCAGCATTTTAATTATTGCTCATCACGCGCATCTTCGCGGGGGGACGGCTAAATACGTCCTTTCTTTTATATAGCTCTGCAGCAGCGAAGTTTAGGAAACCCTTGTCTACTCTACTACCAGTAGCTTAAGGTCAGACTCGCGCCCCGTTTAGTTCAGAATAAAGCCTAGGTTAGCCGTTAGCAGACGTGTGAGCGGTCCTTGCGATGGAGGGATAAAAACGCGCACTACGACCTCTTACTTGCATGGCTTGCGCCACGTGCTTTGCGATGCGAAGGTCAGTCCCTGAAAGCAGCACCGTGTGCAGCGTGTAGATGTTCTTTGCTGCTTCGGTAATCATTCTGAAGTGCGCTTCAGCCGTCAAACCACCAAGCTCCCACTCAGTCAAGCCCCTGCTGCTCGGGTGTAAGTACACCCCGGCTCGTCGTTCTGAGGGCCCAATGCCGGCAACCAGCACCGCCCTGCTCGGCACCAGTGCAAAGTGAGCATCACTAAAAGCCATGTTTGGAGTATCTCCCTGCTGACCAGATACCGTGTGAGCGGTGTGATCTGTGGGATCGGCTGCCTCAACCCTCCACGCACACCTTTGTGCACGGCAGTTCTCCCCGCAAACTGTGCTGTCAGAAGGGAGCCCGCACGAGACGCCTGCAGTACCGTCTTGCTGCAACTCTGCAGTTGGCTGCAGCCCCAACAGAGCGCGAAGCTGCGCTATCCAGGCACCGCTGACAACCGCGGCCTCCTGCAAATGCTGGGTGCTGAACTCCGATACCAGCTGAGGATCGGCTCCCAACTTTTTCAAAGGCGCACCGAAGGTGAGAAAGCCCCAAGAAGGAAGCGCTAAGGCAGAGCCTGGAGGCCACTCCTCTGCGAGCGACGACGGCCTGTATAGAGTGAGGTTCAGAATGGAGGCAGATGGGCTGTACTCGGGGTCCGATCCCCACTGCTCCTGCAAATTGAGCAATCGCCGAAGTGTCTCCTCTTGAAACGCCTCTTCTGCTCGCCCACCAACCCCCAACCCTCGTCGTTGCAGATCCCACTCCATTTCCCCCAGTCCGCTGTCAGCCACTACCTGCACCGACCCGACAAACAACGCAAATTTGTTGTACCATGGTGCATGCGGCCCAGCTGCACGTGGATGCAAGCATGGGCATGCAATGCGCCCCTTGCAGCTTCCACACAGCTTCATTAGTTCCCGGTAGGCACATTGCGGGGGACGCCTTCCTTTAGAAGCAGAAAGCGCACGGCAGCGGCAACGAGAGACGAACGAGCCGCAGCTACCCGCAGCAAAGAGCACCAGCAATCCGAATTACCTGAGAGGTGACCTGTATGTCGAGCAAAGTGCTGACAGCCTCCAGAAAGCCCCGCAAGCGCATGCGCAAGAAGCCCCCGACATCCCAATTAAGCTGCGAAAGGGCTGGAAGGCCTGAAGTCCGAGTAGGGAACCCCCCAGCAACAGTCTGCGCATCATCTCTTTCTGCCTCCCTGAGCCCATCACGCATGCTACCCCCGTCCTTTTCCTGGGGGTCCAAATATGCGTCTCCATCCTCGTCTTCTTCTCTGTCTACGTCACCTAGCACCCACAGGCGAAGGCGCAAATCGGCCGAGATCGCAGCATTGCCCCTTAGAGGCGACAACAACCACCGCCCCAGTGCCTGTGTTGCTGCCTCAGCTGCTATATGCTGCAGTGCAGCGTCGTTTTGGTCGCTGCCGCTACCACTTCTCTTGCTGGTTTTGCTGCTGCTGCCTTTGGGTATCATCAACACCATCGAAGAGCCAGCGCCTATGTGCAGTCGGGGCACTGCCCCTTCGTCAGCCTGAGTCGCCACAAATAGCTGCAGTGTACTGAGCCCCTCAACAGCCCCAGCCTCCACTGCATGCGCATCTGTATACGTGAGGGAGGCCCTCAAGGCCTCAGGACCTGACGCACAGGAAGCCGTCTCTTGCGTCGGAGGAGGCAAGATATTGACTGCTAGGAGGGCATTAGCACTGCCTGAGACCGACGACGCCTCGCGTCCGGCAGCCTCCAACACGGATGCAACAGGGATCGCAATACAGGTTGCATCTGTGTTAGAGGGAGCGCCGTGGGGTTCACCGAGAGACGCCAGGTGTCTGTACACCTGGCGAGCGGCAGGAACGGCATCGGGGCAAAGAGGTACTACATGCAGAGCTGTCAGCCACTGCAAGAGCTCCCCGTGCGAAGATGAGGTGGCAGGGCAAGAGGAAAGGTCCCCCAGAGGAGCGGCAGTTCCGGGGCCGTCCTTCCCGCCTAGCTGTGGCAAATGGCTGCGCAGCTGCTGGTGCCACCGCTCGCGATGTGCCAGTGCCCCTACCGAAACTGTACACTTCCCAAGCAACGAATCACGTGGTGTTAGTTCATCACTTGCGTCGGGTGGCAACGCATCTGTGGCTGCAGCGACTGCCGAAAAGAGTGGCGGGACTCCCACCTCGAGATAGGAACAAGGATCTGGGAGGTCGTGACGCTCTACCTGGACGCCTTGCCACCACAGCCAGCATAAGACAAGGTCAATGCATGTGAAGACGCCAAGAGCCAAAGGTCGCACCGGTGGACCCCAGGGCGTCATCCTCCTCCAGCACGAAGACGACTGTATCGTGCTCTGCTGACCTTAGGTTCTGATGGCAGGGAGAAAGCGAACAATTCCACAAGCTGAAGAAAAGACAGGGGAGCGCAGACTAACGGTATGTGTTGACCGCTGAAACGTCTCGGACAGACAGCGCATGCAGCATCGCGCAGCGCACCCAGCTTGTGATGCGAATACGAAACCTAGCAGGTGGAACCGCCTTCCGAAGAATAATAAATAAAGTTTCCTCTAAAGAAACGCAGAAGACTTCACCTGCAGATCGAAAAGCCACTCACACTCAGCCATTAGCGCACGCAAGCCATGGGCTGCCATCATATTCACGGCAGTGTTTGCCTCAGCCCTCTCGAGAAAACCTGCCATTCTGCTGCCGTCAATTGAAATTCGTTTCTTATAACCAAGAATATGCATTATTATTTTATTTGTTTTGTAGTTTCTGCATTTTCTCGGCGGCGTGCAGCAGCCGACCGCCAGACCTCGCCGCTACGAGCTGATAGACGTGGAAGGTCGCCCATGACGCTGTGCGCAGGTTGCTTAGATTAGATTCACTAACACGGCATAGCATACTCATTTGAATATTTGAATTTATGGGACCTAATCAGACAGTCATGACAGCGTTTTCCCGCAATAGACATGACTGTGCACTGTAGACCCCTACGGGGACCGACAGGGTCTCGCCGTAGAAGCAGCTCCGCTTTCATTTGGTTGAAACATCAGCGTAGGGCTTGTAAAGCTTTAGGCAGCTCAGCTGAAGCGCCGCAGGGAATCCCTTTTTCTGCAACCCCTCGGGGGGAAGGTGGCCAGCCGTTGCTGTATGCCAAGGCCATACTTAAATTTGGTGGTAGAGATGGAGGGGGAGCGTCCCCGAGACTAAATCTGTTTGGTGGCAGGCATATTGACAGTTCGTTCTTTGTTTTACCAACCGATGGTACTTGCTCACGTGGGCATGCATTTGGAGCGCCACCTATTGACCGCTTGCGGTCTGCTGTCTCCACTAGACACTGCGAGGGAAGGGCATCAAACCATCAAAAAAATGAACCCACACAACAGAATATGGTGCGCAATCGCTCCAGTGATGCGCATCCCACAATTCCGAATCAGCCAGGCTGCCCGGACAAAGGATCAGGAGGCTGCGCAAATTTGCCGTCGAAGTCAAGCAGGAACAGAACGACCATATCAGCGGAAGTAGAGCTAGTCTCTTCAGCAGCAGTCCAAACCATGCAGCACTCCCTAGGCGCAGCTGGTGAAACCTCGAGTATACTGTCTGAGGATTATGCGCCTGTGAGTGACACTCACAGCAGTCAGAAGGCAATACCGCTCCTACCGGCTGCAAAGGAAGCAGCATTAAATGCATCGTTCCAAACTTTTCCAATAAACCAGTTTGCAACCGCTCTTCATGCGGACCTAGTAGGGCACGCAAAGGAAGACAGAGTAGCAGAAGCAAACGAGCAGGGAACGCCAAGAAAACACACGCCAAGAAATCTTTTTGGGTGCAAGTGGATAGCTGAAGGTCAACCCGTTTGCTGCGCGCCTTCACGCAGTCCCGACCTCTCCAACTCTACTCTGGATCCGCATGAAAAGGCAATTTTGCGTTGTTCTAAAGAACCTCCAGCCGCCGCGAGCTCGTTAGAACAACAGCACAGCTATGATACCTGTGTGCCTAGCACGAAACCAATGTTTGAAGTGAATGAGGTGCATGCGCAACAATCCCCCAACCTTGAGCTTGACAGGTCATGCAACCTCTCGCCCGCCCAACAGACCAGCAAAACATTAAGTACATCCTCAACACACAAGTCACAGCGCAGCCAACACACACATGAACATCACTACCATACAGAAGAACTACGACGATCATCAGCAGGAAGCGACAGTCTCCAAATGCATATTGCCCATTCAAATCAACACGCCTCAGCTTACCATACGGGGACACTCGACGACGAAATCTCCTCAGTGGCAAGTCATGACCAGGACACTGCATTCGCTTCACGTCGGCAAGTTAGGCAGTCCTTCATAACCGACCCACGACAACGCGTTCTATTTACTCGCACCAATTCGGCAGAAAAGGAGAAACGCAGTAAGCATGAACATGAACACGAAGGCCGGAGAGAAGCACCGAGACGCTCATCAGCAGGAAGCCATAGCCTCCCACTCTTCATAGCGCGTTCCATTCAACAGCCAACATCACATCATGAAGAGGAACCATCATCCGACGAAATCACCTCGATTACAAGTGAAACGCAGGACACTGTTTTCTCTTCACGTCGGCAAGTTAGACAGTCCTTCATAACCGACCCACGCCAACGCGTTCTATTTACTCGCACCAACTCTGCGGAAAAGGAGAAACGCAGTCAGCACGCACATGAACACGAAGGCCGGAGAGAAGCACCGAGACGCTCATCAGCGGGGAGCCACAGCCTACCCATGTTCATAGCACGCTCGCATCAGCAACCACCGCACCAGGTTGCCTATGCTTCTGCCGACGAAAGGCCCGCTCGCGCAGATGAAACGCACGAGGCAGGGTTCTCTTCACGTCGGCAAGTTAGGCAGTCCTTCATAACCGACCCACGACAGCGTGTTCTATTTACTCGCACCAATTCGGCAGAAAAGGAGAAACGCAGTCAACACGGACATCAACACGAAAGCCGGAGAGAAGCACCGAGACGCTCATCAGCAGGAAGCCATAGCCTGCCACTCTTCATAGTGCGGTCCAACCAACAGCAGAGACGCTATGACTCAGACGCATCCTACGATGAAACATCCTCAGTGACGAGTGACAAGCAGGACTCTG
>NW_013547121.1:0-5000 GCF_000499425.1 Eimeria acervulina
ATATATATATATATATATACATATGTATATATACATATATATGAGACATATATACACCAACGACTACGAAGAATCGAACACGGCGAGGAGACAGATACAACAACGGAAGCAGCAGCAACAGCAGCAGCAAGAACAGCAGCAGCTGCAGCAGCGAGAACGATAGCAGCAACAGCAGCAGTAGCTATACAAGAGAGTATCGAGAGCGAGAGGAGACTCTTAAGCCTTCGTCTCCATATAAACCATGCATGCACATACACCCGAATGCATGCATATTATGCGATATTACAATGATATGTTTTCTTCTGTAGCTGCACTGTACGTGCACCGCACGGGCCGCTCTCTCTCTCTCTCTCTCTATACATATATATATATATATATGTATGTATGTATTTCTATCTTTATCTATCTACCTATCTATCTACTCATCTATCTATATTTCTTTCTGGAGGAGCTGCATGTGCAGCAGAGAAGGGAATAGGCTTCTGTTGATGCTTCTTCGCTCTGCTGCTTAAATTTTTATCTTCTGTTGTCTTTTTGTTTGTCTCCTGCTGCTGCTGCACAGCAGCAACAGGAGCTGCACATACACCCCAACGGCGTGCACGCACAGTAGAGGCTTCGGTACTGCAGCAGCATCTACTGTATTATTTTCTACAGTGTATATACACCCAGAGTACTGCCCCATTAACATTTTAAACAAGGTAAGGTTGGGCCTCAGCAGCAGCAGCAGCAGCAGCAACAGCAGCAGCAGGAGCAGCAGCAGCAGCAGCAGCAGCAGCAGCAGCAGGCGGATATTCTTCTAGAGTCCTTCTTTGGGGGTCCGCAGGTGAATTTCATTGAATTTATTTATTTTCTGTTATGATAAAATGCTGCAGCAGCAGCAGCAGCAGCAGAGGGGTTTAATAAACTGTATTACTCTTCTTAAATAAATATACAAACAAAGATAAGGCGATGCTCTACGTTAAAAGAGGGGGAGGAGATGTGTGTTGTCTCTTATGATTGCTGCTGCATGCAGAAGAAGTAAGTTTATTGTTTATTTTAAAGAGAAGACAGCAATAAAGAAATAATATTAAGAGCCCCAATATAAGCGTTAGCCCCCACGAGGTGTTGCTGCTGCAGCGACAGAAGTGTTGCTGCTGCTGCTGCTGCTGCTGCTGCTGCTGCTGCTGCTGCTGCTGCTGCGGTCGGTGGCAGAGCAGGGCTGTATATGCTGTTTTTCTTTCGCTGGTTTCTTCTCTGGTGCTGTTCCTTTGCTTCGCATGCAGATAATCTCTGTATATACACCTTGTGGGCCCCTCTTCTTCATCCTTCTCTCAGCAGCCGCTCTGATCTTAGCTGCTGCAGCAGCAGCAGCAGCAGCACAGGGGCCCCCATGAGGAGGCCCCCGTGCCATTCTCTTTATAAATCTAATTTCTATCTTCTTGCTGCTCTCCTTCTGCTCTCTCCTGTCCCTTCTCTATTTGCATTTTTTGCTGCTGTCGTTGCTGCTGCAGCAGCTCCCGCTGCTGCACGTCCTTTGTAGCAGCAGCAGCATCACGGACAGCAGCAGCAACAGCAGCAACAGCAGCAACAGCAGCAATAGCGGGAGATATGCAGCAGCGCTGCAGCTCTGATAGAAACAACTTGGTTTAGCTGTATTGCTGCTGCTGGGGGGCCCTGCGCGAGAAGTATTATAATAATGCGGAGGGGCCCCCCTTGAAGTGTTATTATATCTTCTGTTGCTGCTGTTAGGAGACCCTTCTAGCTTCTATTGCATCATTATCTGCTGCTGCTGTTGTTCTTCTTAAGGGCGAGCAGCAGCTCGGGGGAGCGCCGGCGCGGCTGCTGCTGCCGCTGCTGTTCCTGCTGCTGTTGCTGTTGCTGTTGCTGTTGCAGCAGCAGCAGCAGCAGCAGCAGCTTCTGTGTTGTATATCTGTAAGAGTGTATATATAATTTCTGTCTCCTTAACTTCTTTACCTGCTTGTCAGGGGTCTCCTTCTTGCTGTATATGATGGGTCCCTCATCGAAGCCTGCTGCAGCAGCAGCAACAACAGCAGCAGCAGCAGCAGCATTGCATGCAGCAGCTTCCCCCGAGGAAGCAGAGGGCCCCTTACAAACAGATAAAACTCAGAGCCCCTCAGAAGGCCGAGCTGATAGGAAGACAGATACACCCCCCCCTAGCACGAGTAATGTCTCTGTCTTCAGCGGATTCTCTAACGCTGCTCATGACAGTTTGTCTCCGTTGGGTATCCCTAATAAAGAAGCTCTGCTTCAGATGGAGGCCCCTACAACTTCTCCTTCAGGAGGCGCCCCTAACCAGGCTCTAGGGACTGCTGCTGCTGCTGCTGCTGCAGCAGCAGCAGCAGCAGCTGCAGCAGATGCTGCAGCAAATGGATCCCAGGGGCCCCAAGGAGACCTTAAAGAAGGATCCCCTCAAGGGACCCCACAGGAGACAGGTGATGATGAGGGGGCCCCTGAGGGGGCCCCTGATAAAGGCTTATCAATAGGAAAGAAGCAGACAAAGAAGAAGAGATGGTTGTGCTGGCTACTACTTGCTTTGTGCTGCCTGCTAGCTGTAGGCCTCCCGCTATTTATATATGTTGTGTCTCCTTTGATAGTTCGTGCTGCTGTTGCTGCTGCACAATTTGAGGTAAAGGAGACAGTAGTTGTCGGGACAGAAGGAGACACTTTAGAATCTGAGCTGCAGGTGCTGCTGCTGTCTCCTCCACCGCTTAAAGCTGTCTTCGGTGCTGCAGAAGCAGCAGCTACGTGGCGAGGAGACACCTTCGGTTCTGTTAGCTTTCCTGAGCTTACGATGAAGAGAGGAGACAGAGAGCTTATGTTTAAGACTAAATTAACTGTTGAAGACAAAGACAAGTGGAGACAGCTGTCACAAGACCTCCTAGAGACAGGCAGCACCGCTTGGGTTATTCAAGGAGAGACAGATGTACATACACTCGGAATGCGATTTAGAAACATACCGTTTAGCTTCGCTGTTGATGTACAGGGTAAGAAATACATCGCATTTGCTGTCTCCTTTGCTTGCTGGCTGTCTCTGTCTCTCTGTCTCTGTCTCTCTCTGTCTCTGTCTCTGTCTCTCTGTCTCCCTCTCTCTCTCTCTCTGTCTCTGTCTCTGTCTCTGTCTCTGTCTCTCTCCCGCTGTGTCTCTCTGTCTCTCTGTCCCTCTCTCTCTCTCTCTCTGTCTCTCTGTCTCTCTGTCTCCGTCTGTCTCTGTCTCTCTGTCTCTCTGTCGCCCGCTGTCTGTCTCTCTGTCTCTGTTTTTGTCTCTTTCTTTGTCTCCTTGTTTGTCTCTCATTGTCTCCTTTTCTGTCTCCTTTTCTGTCTCCTTTTCTGTCTCCTTTTCTGTCTCCTTTGTCGTCTCTCTCTCCTTTTCTGCCTGCTGCATTTGCTGCTGCTGCTGCATTTTGCTGCTGCTGCTGCATTTGCTGCTGTTGCATTTGCTGGTGCATTTGCTGCTGCTGCTGCTGCATTTGCTGCTGCTGCATGCGCTTGATTTGCTGCTGCAGGGCCTTCTCTGTTAGCTTCTCAGCGTGTGGGTGGGGTGTCTCCTTTTCGTGTACTGTCTCTAGATTTAGGAGACAGCAACGAGGAGACAGTTAAAATGAAAGCCCGTGTTGTGTTTAATAATGACAGCACTACTTCTATTTCTTCTTTAGGTGTTGCTCTCTTCGATTTAAGTTATGAAGGCGTATCCATTGGGTATATGCAGTCAGAGTCTCCTCTTGAAGTTAAGAGAGGAGACAATATATACACCTTCGTCGGAGAGCTGCGGCCACAGCAGCAGCAGCAGGAGCCTCAGCAGCAGCAGCAGCAGCAGCAGCCGCAGCAGCAGCAGCAGGAGCAGCAGCAGGAGGAGCGAGAGAAGCGGCACGAGCGTTCTTTATCTGTTTCTTTAGGAGACAGTAATAATCAGGTGTCTCCTTTGCAAGAAGAGACAGAAGAAGGAGACAAACCAGACGGCTTCTTAGATGCAGTCTCGTCGTTATTGTCTCAGTCCCTCTCAGGTATAGATGTATATCTGCATGCAAGAGGTGTCTCTTGTAGCGAGGGTATCTTCGAGCCCGCTCTTACCTCAACTGTCTTCACAACCCCTGTCAAGGGCCTTGCTGTGGGGCCCCGAAGGGGCTGGGAGACTGCCACTGCTGCTGCTGCTGCTGCTGCTGCTGCAGACCCAGCAGCAGCAGCAGCAGCAGCAGCAGCAGCAGCACCGTTAGGGAGACGCAGGGGGGCCTCACAGTTCACCTCCTCAAGGGCCCCACGCCCTAAAGGAGACACTCCGATTGCTTCAATGGTTGAGGGTCTCCGAATTGAAAAGATGCAGCTCAAAGAACATCCACAAGAAAGAGACAAAGCTCTGATAGAAGCAGGCTTAACTGTACGCCTTGCTAATCCTCTCGGCCCCAATTCTTCTGTCTCTGTTGAGAAGGTAAGCAGCAAACAGAAGGAGACAGCAGCAGACAGAAGGAGACAGAAGGAGACAGAACGAGACACTCTTCTTGTCTTTATTTAATGCACGCGCTCCCTCTCGTTGTCTCCTTTTGTGCTCTCGTCTTAGGCCTTTTTGTCTCTTCTTTGTCTCCTCTTTGCCTCTTCATTGTCTCTTCATTGTCTCTTCATTGTCTCTTCTCTGTCTCTTCTTTGTCTCCTCTTTGTCTCTTCTCTGTCTCCTTTTTGTCTCCACTCTGTCTCCCCTCTGCCTCTTCCTCTTCATCTCCCTTGAGTCTCCTTTTTGTCTTTTTGTGTCTCCTCTTTGTCTTCTTTCTGTCTCCTTTTTGTCTTCTTTAATATCCTTTTTGTCTCCTCTCTGTCTCCTTTTTATCTCTTCTTTGTCTCCTCTTTGTCTCCTTTGTGTCTCTTCACTGTCTCCTCTTTGTCTCCTTTCTGTCTCCTTGTCTGTCTGATGAGTCCTGTCTTCTTTAGTCCCCTTTGTTTTATTTTATGTTGTTAATCTTTTAATCTTTTCTTCTTGTCTCTGTCTCCACTGGCTGGTGCTGTCTCCGTGT